>NC_057803.1:419635963-419652871 GCF_018294505.1 Triticum aestivum | reverse complement strand
TGCTCCTCTGAGTGTTGGTCCGAACTGAGCTACCTGCGGGGCCACCTCAGGGAAACTTGAGGGTTGGTTTTACTCGTAGCTAGTCTCATCTGAGTGTGCTCTGAGAACAAGATATGTGCAGCTCCTATCGGGAGTTGTCGGCACATTCAGGCGGCTTTGCTGGACTTGTTTTACCATTGTCGAGGATGTCTTGTAACCGGGATTCCGAGCCTGATCGGGTCTTCCCGCTAGAAGGAATATCCTTCGTTGACCGTGAGAGCTTGTGATGGGCTAAGTTGGGACACCCCTGCAGGGATTTGAACTTTCGAAAGTCGTGCCCGCGGTTATGGGCAGATGGGATTTTGTTAATGTCCGGTTGTAGAAAACCTGAAGTTGATATTAATTAAAATACACCAACCGCGTGTGTTACCGTGATGGTCTCTTCTCGGCGGAGTCCGGGAAGTGAACACAGTGTTGGAGTTATGCTTGATGTAGGTTGTTCTAGGATCACTTCTTGATCATAGTTTCTCGACCGTGCTTTTGCCTTCTCTTCTCGCTCTCATTTGCGTATATGTTAGCCACCAAATATGCTAGTCGCTTGCTGCAGCTCCACCTCATACCTTTTACCCTACCTATAAGCTTAAATAGTCTTGATCGCGAGGGTGTGAGATTGCTGAGTCCCCGTGACTCACAGATACTTCCAAAACTAGCTTGCAGGTGCCGTTGAACCGTGCAGATGACGCAACCAAGCTCAAGGAGGAGCTCGATGAAGATCTTGTCCTTTGTGTTGTTTCGTTACAGTTGATCAGTAGTGGAGCCCAGTTGGGGTCGATCGGGGATCTGTGTAGCATTTGGGGTAGTCTTCTTTTTATTTTGGTTCCGTAGTCGAACCTTGAGTGTATTTGGATGAATGTAATGTTATATTCTTGTATTGTGTGAAGTGGCGAGTGTAAGCCAGCTATGTATCTCTTTCCCTTATGTATTACATGGGTTGTGTGAAGATTACCTCACTTGCAACATTGCTTTCAATGCAGTTATGCCTCTAAGTCGTGCTTCGACACGTGGGAGATATAGTTGCATTGAGGGCATTACACTTACCAAGCAGCAGGTGGTGATTTGCGACTGTTGTAGTCAAAACACCTCAAAGCTTGGATAGAGCAATTACCAGGAGTCGAACGTACGACGTAGATATATGTGGAGCTGGGATAGCTTATAATATGGTAGAAAAAAGGTCAGCAATAATCAATTCAGAGGTGTAAAGTTGAATAAACGCTGAACGACGGTATTGTGCTTGTCCTAGGCTAGACCGTGCTAGAGACACGAGCCTAGAACACTAACAAAATCACGGCATTGCACGTAAATAAAAGAAGAGCACACTCTGGATTATTTTTTGCTCTTTTTTCCACTTTCTTTTGCTCTCTTTTTTGCTCCGCAACATTTCTTTTAGAAGTCTACAAATGGTCTAATAACTGCCTATCCAAAATTTTCCAGACTTAGTTTTTTTTAATTGGAACTATTTTTCTACTGCGGGTGGCACAGAAGTTGGGGAGTTCAACTTTATCACGACTCGTACAAGGGCCTGATCTGGAAATTGAAAACAAAGAAACAAATATTGTACTCGGACTAGGACTGGTGGCAGAGATGAATCTGGTGGAACTCGGACTGGTGGCTAATCTACAATGGAGGTGGACTCGATTTGGCGTGATGGTGGTGAATATGTGTTGGAGTGTATGGACTCGGATTGGCTGCAGAGATGTGGTGGTGGTATATGGACTCGGATTGGCGGCGGATATGTGGTGGTGGTATATGGCAACAGCGATGAAGATGGTGCGACAGCGGCGTAACAAACTGTGAACAAAACTTGAAACTCTAAAGGACTGTATGCTAAGACCAGCAACTCGACACGACGATGCAACCGCAAACTCAACAAAGCAAAACACTGAAAATATTATGCAAAAGGCTTAGATTGATTAGGATATGATGAACTAACCCTAATGTTTTTTCTTTTTTGTGGACTGTAGTTATGATCTAAACTACGAAAAACTAGTAAAATCTCACCGAGTAACCTAGAAATCTGATACCACTTGATATAGGCAAAGGTGTCCCGTCTTTCAATGAGATGATGGCTATCATTTTTGGTGGAATAGACTTTGACGATCCGACTATGAAAATGCGAGGATGTCACGCCCTAGCAATTGCTAAACAAACTCCGAGAGGATATTCACCACGATGGAGCATGATCAACCTGACCATGAGGGTCTGTTTCCTGCACGCAAACAAAGAACAAGCAAGAAACTGAAATTGCAATCTGGATATTGCGAACATAAGAGGAAAGCTTTATTGATGAAGGTGGGGTTCTGTGATGTCTTAGTCTTGTCGTTGAACACAAACGAAGGATATGAGTTGCATCTATGGAAAACTTTAGTCTAAACAAAACCTAAAGTCTAAATGGTGCCTTAAGGGTTGTATTTATACGGGGAAAGGGAGGGGATTTCGTCCCTGTAAGTGCATCTAGTGCCACCCCTAGTTGGTTTTGGAGTATTGACGACAAACCTAGTTGAGGGACTAATGTGTTTGTGAGAATTGCAGGATAACACAGGTAGAAGTCCCTCATTGATTCGGTTTTACTACCAGAGATGACCCCTAAAAATGTATGAAGACATTGAAGTCAAAGGTGGTATATGAAGATATTCACATTGAAGACTATGACAAAAGAAGACACGTTATGAAGCCTATGGAGCTCGAAGACTTAGATCTTTCGTAGTTCTTTTTCTTTTGTGTTGAGTCATAGGAACCACCGTACTGTTAAGTGGGGTCCAGGAGAACCAGTCAGAATGACTGAAGTGATGCCTAAACCAAAAACCTATGTCTTCGAGTGAAGACAATGAGAGCGAATCTTGTCCAGAGCCGGACAAGTCAGCTTTGCTTGTAGCCCAAGTAAAGTTGCCATGAGAGTTTGAAATCTGACCGTTGAGACACGTGTCAGTTCCTTAGTGACCCAGGGTCATTTCGGACAAATCAGGTCAGGTTGCCAAGTGGCTATAAATAGCCCACCCCCTACAACCATAAACGGTTGGCTGCTCAGATTTTAGTGCACGGCTTTTGTCGTTTGAGAGCAACCCACCTCGAAGCCTTTGAGAGAAAATTCCTAGCGAGGAGAAAGCCCTAACCACCCAGAGCCAGAGTAAATTGGGCATCACTTAAGTCTTCTTGTCTGAGTGATCTGAAGACTTATTACACTTGAGGACTGTGCATCCTCCAGACGGTTAGGCGTCACGTTCTGAGCATCCAAGAGACATTGTGGATTGCCAGTGAACGAAGTCTGTGAAGGTTTGGGAGTCTACCTTGAAGACTTACCAGAGTGATTGGGCAAGGACTATGTGACCTTAGCTCAAGGAGAATACGGTGAGGACTTGGTGTCCTGAGCTGCGTGTTCAGGACTGGGTGTCCGGGACTGTGTGTCCTAAGGTTTAAATACCTAGCCGCTCCAACCAGACGTACAGTTGTCACAGCAACTGGAACTGGTCCAACACATCATTGTCTTCAACGAGTCACTGGTTTCATCTTCACTTCCTCTTACTTACTGTTACTCATTGTGAAGCCATTGCATGCTTGCTATCTCTTTTGTCTTCACAACGTAACTGTATGATTTGTTTGGCTTCATAACTTCTTCCTACCTGATCCTTATTACACTGCAGCTACTTGTCATTGTGCTTTCACTCTATTGAATACTTGACCATGGCTTGCCTAGTGTAATCTAACTTCCGCTGCATAGTGATAGGCATATCTCTATTGTTTGTCTTCATAACTTCCACGTTTTGAAGACTTTCATAAAAATCGCCTATTCACCCCCCCTCTAGTCGATATAACGCACTTTCAATTGGTATCAGAGCCTGGTGCTCCCTTGTTCTGTGTGATTCGGTTTAACCACCTGGAGTTTTAGCTATGTCGACTGCAGGGATAATTAAAGTCTCCACTGCATGCCCCGTCTTCAATGGAACTGAATATCCCTACTGGAAGAATAAGATGCGTATGCATCTTGAAGCCATTGACATCGACCTATGGTATGTCGTCGAGAATGGCGTTCCCAAGGCTGGAGAAGGTGTCACTGTTGCTGATGTCAAGAAATTCGTTCAACTGGACTCTACTGCCAAGAACATCATCTGTGGTCATCTGACCAAAGGACAGTATGGCTGTGTGAGTTCTTTGAAGACATCCAAGCTGGTCTGGGACAGGCTCTCCAAGGTCAATGAAGGCATCTCAACCCAGAGAGATCAAAGAATCAGTGTCCTGCGCAATCTCTTCAACCGCTTCAAGCGAAATGACAATGAGAACGTCCAACACACATTTGACCGACTCACTGACATCACAAATGAGCTTCAAGCCCTCGGCGCCACTAAGATCACCAAACATGAAGTCGTCAAGACGCTGCTGAGATCACTTGATAGTTCATTTGACATCCTAGCCCTGATGATTCAAGAACGTCCTGATTTCAAGACACTCGATCCATCTGACATACTTGAGAGGCTCAACACACATGAGTTTCAGCTTTCTGAGAAAAGAGATATCTACGGTCCAAACTATGGGTGAACTCGTGCCTTGAAGGCAAAAGCTGTTTCCTCATCTGAAGAAGAATCTGACAACAGTTCTGATGATCCTGAAGACATTGGAAGGGAACTTGCAATGCTAGTGAAGAAGTTCCAAAAATTCACCAAGAAGAAAGGCTTCAGAAAGTCTTCACGATCAAGCTCAAGGAATGATGAAGCCTCTGCTCATGACTACAAGAAGAAAACATGCCACAAGTGCAAGAAAACTGGACACTTCATCTCTGAGTGTCCACATTGGGACAATGAGAACAGAAAGAAGAAGAAGAGCAAGGAATATGACTCAGACGACAAGAAGAAGAAGAAATACACAAAGTCTTCTTCCAAGTCTTCCTCAAAGTCTTCATCACACAAGAGGAGCTCATCTGGCAAGGCACGTGCGTTTGTTGGCAAGGAAATGGATTCAGAGGAGGAGTCCGCTTCTGAGGAGGCAGAGGTGGAGTCTGAGGAGGAGTTTGATTCTGGCATTGCAAGTCTGGCTATAGCATACGTCGCCAAGTCTATCTTCAACACTGGAGACAATGACTTCATCACCGACACCGATGCAAATGACAAGGACTACTCCACTCCTACCTACTGCTTCATGGCACGCGGTGCCAAGGTAAACAAACGCACTACTCACTATCAAACATCTAGCGACGATGACTCTGATTGTGATTCAAAACCCAGTTACAAAACACTTGCTAAAATTGCAACTGAACAACAGAAAGCCATGGAACATATTCAAAAACTGTTAGACAGAAGCGATGATCTGTTGGGTGCTGAAATGACTCGATCTGAATCCTTAATTGAAGACATAAAAAATCTTCACGTTAAGTATCAGGAACTTGAAGATCGTCATGATACTCTCTCAACAACTCATGAAAAGCTTTCCTATGATTACATTCAAAGGAAGCAAGAACTTGAGAAATTGAGAGCGGCTCATGAAGATCTTCAAAAGGAAAACGAGTCACTTCGCACCGAACAGATCAGTTCCGCTCAGGAAGGATTTGAACCACCATGTCTTAAATGCATTGAGCGTGATAATGCTACTTCTGTTGCTGAATGTTCCACTGCTACTGTTGTTGCAATATCTTCAACTGTTGATGTGGTAACTAACCCCTCTGCTGAGGATACCAGTGCTATTGCTGATGAGACTGCTAGGTTGAAGACATTGCTTGAAACAGGGATGTACAAAAGTCTTAAAGGACATCAGACATTATGTGATGTCCTCAAGAAGCAGATTCTGAACCGAAACCCTAGGAAAGAGGGTGTTGGGTTCGTAAGGAAAATAAATGCAGATGGCTCTTACTAGAAACCTGAGCAGTACCCCAAAACCAAGTGGGTTTCTGCAAAGGAACCTTCAGCAGATCCATCCAATTTATCTGGCTTCACTTGTGCTAACCCCATTATCATTGATGAATCCTTTGATGCAAACTATATACTGTTTAAGAATCAGAATGGTGAAGTGTTTGCCAGGTACATTAGTACTAACTGCAAGAATGGACCGCCTATGAAGAAGATCTGGGTTGCGAAAAAGTGTCTGGAAAATCTTCCTGTGAATGTCTTCATGACACCTCACTTGAAGAAGACAAATCTCAGACCAAAGGCTTCATACGGTCCAAAGGCTTCATACAAACAGAGGACTCACCTGAGTCACACTAACGCAAATGTTTTGCAGGGAAACCAAGCGGTTCATCAAACCGTCATGTTCATATGACCAAAAATTATTCTGCTTATTCTTATGAGTACTATTGTCCACCTGCAAGACTGTTTGCTAAGGCTTCAAAGCCAAAATTCTCAGATGCTGCACTTCGACTTATTGCTTCTAAGCCACCCTTAAAGATGTGGGTGGTTAAGAAGGCTTAACTCTCTTTTGCAGGGAAAGGTCTCCAGCAGAAAACCAAAATCTTCTGACGCTATTGCTGGGAACCTTAAAAATCTTGTAGGGCGCAAGATAAAGTGCCCGAATGGCATCATTATGTACTTCGTTCCTGAATCGCATGCTACTCTCCCTATTAGTCCTAATCTGGATCTAAGTTTTCATAACCCACTGGTTCGTCAAATGTTTTTGCTTCACAATTCTCTTCGTGAAGCCTATCCCCCTAACTGCACTGTAGGGTACGACACGAGCGTCTTCAAAGTCTTCAGAATGGATTATTGACAGTGGGTGTACAAATCACATGACTGGCAAAAGAAGCCTTCTTATGGACTCAACCTTACGTCCATCTGACAAGAGCCACATCACATTTGCTGACACTGGTAAAAGTAAGGTATTGGGTCTAGGTAGAGTTGCAATCTCAAGGGATCAACACATGGATAAAGTCATGCTTGTTGAATCCCTTGGCTTCAACTTAATGTGTGTCTCAATGCTTTGCGATTTGAACATGATCGTAATGTTTGGAAAGTATCGTTGCCTTGTACTAATGGAATCTGACAAGTCTCTAGTGTTTGAAGGGTATCGAAAAGATGATCTGTACGTGGTAGATTTCTCAGCAGGACCACAGCTTGCAGTATGTCTTCTAGCAAAGGCTTCAGAATGCTGGCTATGGCATCGGAGGCTTGGACATGCTGGCATGAGGAACCTCCACACTCTTGCGAAGAAGAAACATGTCATAGGCATCGAGGGCGTCAAGTTCAAGAAAGATCACTTATGCGGTGCCTGTGAAGCAGGGAAGATGACGAGGGCAAAACATCCCTCGAAGACAATCATGACCACTACTCGACCCTTCGAACTGCTTCACATGGATCTTTTTGGTCCCACTCACTACTCAACTTTTACTACTATTGCTTGCCTCTATGGCTTCGTTATTGTTGATGATTATTCTAGATATACTTGGGTGCACATAATTCTTTACAAGACTGAAGTGCAGGATGTCTTCAGACGCTTCGCCAATCATGCTATGAACAATTTTGGCGCCAAGATAAAGCACATCAGAAGTGACAATGGCACTGAATTCAAGAACACTGGCCTTGATACATATCTTGATACCTTGGGCATCACACATGAATTCTCAGCTCCGTACACGCCACAGCAGAATGGCGTCGTCGAACGCAAGAATAGAACACTCATTGAGATGGCCAGAACGATGCTAGATGAATACAAGACTCCAAGAAAATTCTGGACTGAGGCCATTGACACTGCATGCCATACAATCAATCGTGTTTATCTTCACAAGCTTCTGAACAAGACATCTTATGAACTCCTAATTGGCAAGAAGCTAAATGTCAGTTATTTCAGAGTATTTGGCGCAAGGTGCTGGATCAAGGACCCACATCACACCTCAAAATTTGCACCAAAAGCACATGAGGGTTTTATGCTTGGATATGGAAAGGATTCGCACTCCTATAGAGTCTTCAATCTCTTTCATTACAAAGTGGTTGAAACAGTGGATGTGCGGTTCAATGAGACAAATGGTTCACAAAGAGAGCAACTTCCAAATGTGCTAGATGAAATTCCAGCTAGTGAATCAATCAAGCTAATGGGAACTGGAGAGATCATACCTTCTGAAGCTCATCCTGAAGAAGAACTTATCATCTCAGCACCTGATCAACATGAAGACAATGCTCAGCCTGAAGACATTCCTCCCAACAACAACACAGATCAGCAAGAGCAAAGTCTTTGCCCTGTACATCCTCGTGTTGCCAATGAAGTGCAGATTGATAGAATAATTGACAGCATCAATGCACCTGGTCCACTCACTCGTTCAAGGGCAACTCAGCTAGCAAATTTCTGTGGGCACTTCGCATTCGTCTCAATACCAGAACCCAAGAAAGTTGAAGAAGCCTTCATGGAACCTGAATGGATTCAAGCTATGCAAGAAGAGCTTCAACAATTTGAGCTGAATAATGTATGGGAACTGGTTAAGCGTCCTGATCCACGGAAGCACAACATAATAGGCACCAAATGGATATACCGCAACAAGCAAGATGAGCATGGTCAAGTTGTCAGAAACAAAGCTCGTCTCGTTGCTCAAGTATATACTCAAGTGGAAGGCATTGACTTCGATGAAACATTTGCTCCTGTGGCTAGGCTTGAAGCCATACGCATACTGCTAGCCTATGCAAATCATCATAACATACTTCTATATCAAATGGATGTGAAGAGTGCCTTTCTCAATGGCAAGATTGAAGAAGAAGTGTATGTTGCACAACCGCCTGGCTTTGAAAATCCAAAACATCCTGACATGGTATACAAGCTCAACAAGGCGCTGTATGGCCTCAAACAAGCCCCTAGGGCCTGGTATGACACACTCAAATACTTCCTGAAGAGCAAAGGCTTCATACCTGGTTCCCTAGAGCCCACTCTTTTCACGAAGACATATGATGGTGAACTGTTTGTGTGCCAAATATATGTGGATGACATTATCTTCGGCTGCACAAATCAGAAGTATAGTGAAGAGTTTGGATATATGATGCAAGAGCAATATCAGATGTCCATGATGGGGGAGCTGAAGTTCTTCCTTGGTCTTCAAATACGACAACAACGCAATGGCATTTTCATATCTCAAGAGAAGTATCTCAAAGATTGCCTGAAGAAGTTCGGTATGCAAGACTGCAAGGGCTTCACAACACCAATGCCAGCCAAACATCATCTGGGTCCTGACGACAATGGTAAAGAGTTCGATCAAAAGGTATACCGCTCCATGATTGGTTCTTTACTTTATCTATGTCCATCTAGGCCAGATATTATGCTTAGTGTTTGCATGTGTGCTTGATTTCAAGCGGCACCAAAGGAGTCGCATCACTTAGCTGTGAAGCGAATTCTTCGATATTTGGCTCACACCCCAACTCTAGGATTATGGTATCCAAAGGGCTCAGAGTTTGATTTTGGTTGGATTCTCAGATGCTGATTATGCTGGTGACAAAGTTGATCGCAAGTCTACATCAGGCACATGTCACTTTCTGGGACGATCACTTGTATGTTGGTCTTCAAAGAAGTAGAACTGTGTATCTCTCTCCACTGCTGAATCTGAATACATTGCTGCTGGATCTTGCTGCGCTCAGCTTCTATGGATGAAGCAAACACTCAAGGACTATGGCATTCATCTGAAGCAAGTGCCACTTAACTGCGACAACGAAAGCGCCATCAAGATTGCCAACAACCCAGTTCAGCACTCGAAGATAAAGCACATTGAAATTCGTCATCACTTTCTCAGAGATCATGTTGTGAAGGAAGACATTGATATCATACACGTCAACACTGAAGAGCAATTGGCAGATATCTTCACCAAGCCCTTGGAAGAGAAGAGGTTTTGCAAGTTACAGTGTGAGCTAAATATCCTGGAATCCTCAAATGTCCTGTGATCAGGCACACATCCTAACCCTTATGCATGTTGATGACTTAGATGTGCAACACACGAAGTGAAGTATATCTTCAACCAATGAAGACATACATTGTAAGTGTGAATACATTAATGTGGAATTTGACTTTGGAGCACCACGATAATTGTGCACCGTGTCTGGGTCTAATACTTCCTATACGGTGGGTAACGCCACCACCAAATGTTCTATTCTGAAGTATTTCTCTCATGGCGTTACCTTGCAATGTCTTCACATTTGGTTTGGCTTCGAACATGTCTTCATGACTATCTTCACTACATTGATTGTATAGATATATATACTAGTGTTCTGTCCTCTATAGCATTCACTTATAGCTATGTCTTCTTGTTTGAATCTTTTGAACTAAGTGAATGTGATCGGACCCTAACCTCTCTATGCTCTCTATCTCAAAATTCTATCTCTCCAAGTCATATGCATTCTATTGAAACTGTCGAATGTCTTCTTCGCGTCCTTGTCAGCAGAAGACACAGAGACAACATTTAAGTCCGTTTTCAATGCTCATTTATCCACATGAAATCCGGAGAAGTAGGAACGACCACCCGACAATCCAGGTGTGCGTGGGACGTGGAACTGCCCCCAAAATACCACATGATGGCCACGTTCCTCAGATGCGAATCGCCAGGGGCACCTGTGTAATAGCACAGTGCCGCCCCTACGCCTATAAATTCACACTTACCGCGGTCATTATATCCTTCGTCCACCTCGCACGAACCCTAGCGCCACCGCTAGCTCTCGACGACGCCGGCGACGAAGCGCTTCGCTGCCGCAACCTCTCCGATGTCCTCTTCACGCCGATCGCGGACATCATCCTCTCCGCCGTCGCCGTAGGTGTCTTCCGTCGCCAAGTTAGGGCACGGAGGATTGAACTGCTCGGCATCATCTCCCACTCCGTCTAGCAGTTCCAAGTGTGGTAAATAAAACTTCTTTTTACAGCCCCTTTTGATCTCATAGTTCTGTCACTTTCTACCATAAGAAGTTTCTCTTCACACAAGTTAGATCTCTCAATCTACATCTCGTAACATGCCTAGTATATTCACTTTTGCTTCATGAAGTAGTTAGATTCCTCACTTGTACTGATCTGTGGATTCGTACAAATCTGGAACCAACTTCTTAACTATGAGTGAATGTCTTTGCACGATGAGGTCAATGTCTTCTAAACTGATCAATCTTCAAAACCTTCTTAGAATGCATATGACCTCTTCTCCTTCCCTCGCACCTTAATGCTGTCACAGGTACATGTCCGTGGGAGAATCCTTTGGTTCTCATAGTCTGCATTCATTTGCAGAATTCCTACAGCATCACATAAATTCTCCTGAAGCCAGTTCCTGTTGGTCCAGCAAAAGGAAGCTTTTGAAGCCTTTGAAAGTTTTGAAGCCTTTCAAGTTAAAGTTTATGGATTCAGAAACAGTAGCAAGGAAAGGGGGCAGACAGCAACGTGGAGGAACATCCAAAGATCTGCCTGATGACCTGGCAGAAATGTATAAAACAGATCCTGAAGAGAATTATGGGCAGCGCAAGACCCGAATCCAATGGATTCGACGCTATTGGGCAGAACAATGGTTCAAATACCGCTTCACAACCCAAGAGTATGCTGAGAAAAGTGCCATCAAAAGACCGTGCGGAGACATCTTATACAATAACCTTGTACCCAGGTCCAGAGATGAAGCTATTGCCCAAAGCTTCTATCCATGCATGGTTCGTGGGCCACAGCCTGATGATGCACATCCGTCGTCACTACTCTGGTGTCGTGACGACAATCTGTTCAAGCGCAACTTCCAGTTTTCCCAACAATCAGCGAAGCAGAACAAGAAGAAGTTGGGGTTAGACTTCAACCCTGGTCCCTCCGCACCAAGGGCAGATGGCACACGCGACGTAGAACCCAATATCATCGGTCCGTATGCCAACCTTGAGGGCCTCATCACCCGCATCTTAGTCCAAGGGACTGCCGTGAATGACCCTCCAGCTGACTCTGAGTCTGATGAAGCTCCTGCTGTACCAAAGCCAAAGCAGTCGAAGAAGCCAAAAGCTTCAAAGCCGGCTCCTTCACCAAAAATCTCAAGGGCGAAGCCATTGGCAACTGCACCTCCTGAAGACAGTGTGCAGTCTGAAGATGTATCCCGCGTCTCCAAGCCCCAGAAGGACAAGATGCCTCAGCCACACACCGGCAAAGAGCCCGCAGCTGCTGCCATTCTGCGCAGTGAAGCCATTGATCTGTCAAGTGATGAAGATCTTGGAGATGACGCTCTCGAGCAGCTCATCAAGAGCAAAGAAGAAGCTGAAATCTTCAACAATTTACCTCTCTTTGATGTCGCCATCATCCACAACTTCATCGACGAATGGTTTGCCACACCAAACATCAGCTTTGAAGATCTGCAGCTGCCCGTTGGCCTCAGCGTCGCCTTCCAAGGCGCTATTGCTTCAGAACTTGCAATTGCCCAGCGCATTGTTGAACTGAAGCAGAAAATTGATCATGAAAAGGCTCAGTTCAAGAAGCATATGGCCAAGCTCAGCGTGCAAGAAGTGAAGAGCTTCAAGGTCATAATGCATGAACTAAAGGAAAACTTTCTGAAGAAGCATGCAGAAGCTCAAGGTTCGCGGGAGTGAATGAAGACTCTGGCAGACAGATGTGTGCAGGCCTACAATGAGGCCGAGAAGCGCAAGGCACTTGGGCGTCCCGGCATCGACCCCAAGATGGCCGCGAAGAAGAAGAAGAAGCCTGCTATGGCTGAACCAGAGGCACCAAGGCAAGAAGCAATTCCAATTGTCTTCCCAACTGCAACGACTGGCTCGAAGCCAAAGAGCCGGTCAACCGCTTCAGAGCTCAAGAAGACGCGAACTGCAGAGGCTGAAGCTAGGAAGCGGAAACATACTGAAGCCTCTCCTTCTGCCCCCACTCAGAAGAAGCGAAAGATCAAGAAAGCTCGGGCTGCTCCCACAGAGCCCTTGATGGTTGAACCCCTTTCTGTTGTCCATCCTGACGCAAAACGACAACTGACAGTTCATGAGCCTGCTTCCACAGAGGCTCCTGAAGCTGAAGACATACCAGCAGCCGACCCCATCGCTGCTGGAGACATTGGTCATCAGGACAATGTACAAGATGATGCAGCCCTTCCTCAGTATGAACACAACAAACTCATCAGCATTGGTCATCCTCTGACGCCAATTGCACAAGATGCGTCATGGGCGGATCTCCCTCAAGAGGAAGAAGACTTTGAGGCCCAGCCCACTCCAACCCCACAGGCGTCGTATGTGTTCCGCAGGCTTCGCAAAGGTCCAAGGCCTCAAGTCTATGCTGAAGACATTCCGGCTGCATCAGCCGAAGAAAATGAAGAAGTACCACAAGATCCTACTCCCCCGCTACACCACAAAGCAGTTCTCCAGGAGAACGTGCCTAAGTCTGACCCTCCAGCTAGTCAAGTGGAGGCTGAAAATATTGAGGCTGCCACAACCAACACTGAAGCCAATGTGGAGCCCTCCCCACCAAAAGCTTCAGAAGACAGCGAAGCTACTGATCCAGACACTTCTGTTCCTGAGTCCGCTGCAGGTCCTCAATTTAATTACCATGTTGAGCACAGGCCTCATGTCCAGAAGCCAGTCCCAAGGCTGCCGAGGTTCCCAGGTCCTGCATCAGCACCTGGCTCCTTTAACATCAATAGCTTCAAGGCAGATAATACGTTCTTCAACAGCTCCAAGAACCCCTATTCAAGGGAAAGGATTTCATCAGATAGGTTCTGGAGCTATCCTCAGCGCAGCTACTGTTCATGCATCCTATACAACCAAGGTCGCATCTTCCCGCACAAGCGCCTTGATGTTGAAGCCATTGCTGGTCTGCCCTGTTTAGAGGAAGCGTTGGATTGCTTCAAGGAAGTGGGTCTGCTGCAGTTTGTAACTGATGAAGAGCACTGGAATGAAGAGATCCTGCTGCAATTCTATGCCACCCTCCACATCAAAGGATACAACAGAGATCCGAAGACTTGGGCCCTGGAGTGGATGACCGGTAATGTCAATCACGAAGCCAATGCATTTGATATCATTGAGCTCACCGGCCTGCCCACTCCTGGAGAATTCTTCGAGGAAGGTTGTCCACTACACACTGAAGCTCTTGAAAGCATATTCCAGAGGCCTGAACCAAATATGAGTCAGATGCTCTCCATGATGAAGCCATTGCCCCACGATGCTCCTTATCCAACAGAGTTCTTCGTTGAAGACTTTGAGTACCTGCCCAGAACCATCTATCACATTATCCGGCGGACTCTCTGGCCTATCAAAGGGCACTCTCCAAATGCCAAGATCGAGGGTGCAATGAAGACTCTGATACTTTGTATCCTTCATGGAAAATGCTTCAACGCACAGGACTTCTTCATACGCCAACTTGCTGCATCAGGCTCAGATTTACTTGGTTTGAAGTTCTATGCTCCTTGGGTAATGAGACCGATCAAGCTTCACTCTGCGATCTCATATCAGCCCTCAGCCCGCAACCATCAGATCTTCTTGCCAGATGTGGATACCTCAGCTGAAGCTATATATCCTGAGCCTGCCAAGCAACCTTTGAGTCTTCAGAATGCGGAACACCAGAGCTTCACTCAAAACGTTGAAGGTGTTGAAGCCATCTCCAGGGTGTATCCTTTGGCTGGCACTACATGTGCGCCACACCCCGCTTCAACTGAAGCCACTGACAGTGCTACTGCTTCAAGACCCAAGAAGCACACTCGTGTTCTCAACGAGCGAGAGCTTCTTGTGGCCCTTCATCAAAAGCAGGATAGGCATCATGACTGGTTGAAGAGACAGATGAAAAGCCTCTTGGTGGATGTAAATCATATCCGAAATCTTGCCACCAAGAATGCTTTCGTTACCCATGAAACCTGTCGTCGTACATGGAAAGGGCTATCAATGATATGTAGTGAAGCTGAACTTGAAGAGGATGGCTTCACTGAGCGATTCAAGTTTGACACAACACCTCCTAGAAGGGATGTGATGCGAAGCACACCATCACTTGAAGACTCTGAGTTTTCTTCATCTGCTGCCACAGTCACTGCCAGAATCATTGATGAAGAAGACGATGCTACCTCACCGCCACCTGCTTCAGCACCTCCAAGCTCTTCTGCACTGCCAAACACCTCCAACGACCCTGCTGCTCCTAGGAACGAGTAGACACTCTATGTCTTCAAACCTTTTTGGTCCTTGCTGACAAAAGGGGGAGAAGCATATGGGTTGATAGTCTTCAAGCGAGTCCATATGGGCGGGTGCTTTATGTTTTGTTATATTTTGCTTCGTGCTTACAACTCTTGCTTTACATTTGGTTCTTATGAGTTGTAGCACTTAAACCAGATGGTCGTCTGCTACTTGTTTGCCACCCTGTTTTGCAAAGATAAATTCCGCATGTGCGACGATAAATTCCGCACTTATCTCATTCTGCAGACGTCCATTTTCCATTATGCATGTCATTATCTTCATATATCTTCACATGCATAGTGGATTGTCATCATAAGCTGAAGTGGATCTCCACAAGTACAACCTGCCATGTGCATTTGCATTCCAAAAGCAAATTAACTTGTATGCACATCTTTAGGGGGAGCCCTTGCAACTTATGAAGACAATTCCTTATCCTTTACAATTTCACAGACTATATTCCCCGTTGAAAACTTCAACTAGTTTGTCATCAGTCACCAAAAAGGGGGAGATTGTAAGTGCATCTAGTGCCACCCCTAGTTGGTTTTGGAGTATTGACGACAAACCTAGTTGAGGGACTAATGTGTTTGTGAGAATTGCAGGATAACACAGGTAGAAGTCCCTCATTGATTCGGTTTTACTACCAGAGATGACCCCTAAAAATGTATGAAGACATTGAAGTCAAAGGTGGTATATGAAGATATTCACATTGAAGACTATGACAAAAGAAGACATGTTATGAAGCCTATGGAGCTCGAAGACTTAGATCTTTCGTAGTTCTTTTTCTTTTGTGTTGAGTCATAGGAACCACCGTACTGTTAAGTGGGGTCCAGGAGAACCAGTCAGAATGACTGAAGTGATGCCTAAACCAAAAACCTATGTCTTCGAGTGAAGACAATGAGAGCGAATCTTGTCCAGAGCCGGACAAGTCAGCTTTGCTTGTAGCCCAAGTAAAGTTGCCATGAGAGTTTGAAATCTGACCGTTGAGACACGTGTCAGTTCCTTAGTGACCCAGGGTCATTTCGGACAAATCAGGTCGGGTTGCCAAGTGGCTATAAATAGCCCACCCCCTACAACCATAAACGGTTGGCTGCTCAGATTTCAGTGCATGGCTTTTGTCGTTTGAGAGCAACCCACCTCGAAGCCTTTGAGAGAAAATTCCTAGCGAGGAGAAAGCCCTAACCACCCAGAGCCAGAGTAAATTGGGCATCACTTAAGTCTTCTTGTCTGAGTGATCTGAAGACTTATTACACTTGAGGACTGTGCATCCTCCAGACGGTTAGGCGTCACGTTCTCAGCATCCAAGAGACATTGTGGATTGCCAGTGAACGAAGTCTGTGAAGGTTTGGGAGTCTACCTTGAAGACTTACCAGAGTGATTGGGCGAGGACTATGTGACCTTAGCTCAAGGAGAATACGGTGAGGACTTGGTGTCCTGAGCTGCGTGTTCAGGACTGGGTGTCCGGGACTGTGTGTCCTAAGGTTTAAATACCTAGCCGCTCCAACCAAACGTACAGTTGTCACAGCAACTGGAACTGGTCCAACACATCATTATCTTCAACGAGTCACTGGTTTCATCTTCACTTCCTCTTACTTACTGTTACTCATTGTGAAGCCATTGCATGCTTGCTATATCTTTTGTCCTCACAACGTAACTGTATGATTTGTTTGGCTTCATAACTTCTTCCTACCTGATCCTTATTACACTGCAGCTACTTGTCATTGTGCTTTCACTCTATTGAATACTTGACCATGGCTTGCCTAGTGTAATCTAACTTCCGCTGCATAGTGATAGGCATATCTCTATTGTTTGTCTTCATAACTTCCACGTTTTG
>NC_057803.1:419627584-419635788 GCF_018294505.1 Triticum aestivum | reverse complement strand
CCCCCCCTCTAGTCGATATAACGCACTTTCAGTCCCCCCCCCCCATTGGCAAGGTGGGACTAAAAGACCTCCTGAATCGTTTCCCCTATAATACGGACTCTAAAAATAGCCTATAAGTAGTATTTCAAAATTACATGGGCCTGGCCCAAAAATAAGGTGGTGCAACACCTATATTACGCTATGGAATAAATTAATGAAAGGGCATCTTGTATATTTCATCCATGTCCTTGTATGTCATCAAGGAGGCTTCAAAGTGCTGAAATCTGCACTAGAAATGCCGTTCTGGTTCCCTTTGCGTGCGCCTTCATCTCCATGCTTGATCCTGCTCCAGTGTTCATCCCCCTTGTCCATGCTAGGCCCTTCATTAGTAATCAACACAAATGTATCAAATTTAGGCATCATCGTATTCTCATGAAGATTAGAATTGTTACCAAGAGACAAAAGTACCTGGTAGTTCAATTGGCACGTGCGAGCTCTAGTAATTGGTCCAGTATTTATCGCAGCAAGGGTTGTGGGTGTAAAAATGGGATGTCCTCATCATTATGTTTGATTTGTGGCAAAATTCCTCCATAAAGGAGGCAACTTTGCAATCATGCACCTAGCCACGAATTTGTCGGGTAGAACACACTTAAGGAGTTCCAATTCCTTCGTAATGCACTTTATCTCATGAGCTTCTTCAACCATAGAATGGTTATTCACCATCTTGTAGTCGTGGAAACTCTCCATGATGTACAATTCACTGCCTGCAACTTTTGCACCGAATTTAGCATCCTGTGCATCCCTTAGTGTCTTTCCAACTTCTATGTGCATGTACACGTCACACAGACGGTCAACAAGAGCACTCAGAATGCATCCCACGAACATAGTATTAGCTTACTGGAATTTTCTATAATCTTCCTCAGAAATTCCCTCTGGAGCACCAACACTAACAAAGAAAACTTTCAGAGCAGTTAGCCAGAGCATGGTCTTCACCTGCCACCTCTTAAAGTGCACACCGATAAACTTATCCGGCCTCTGTGCATCAGCGAATCCAGCCGTAGTTAACTCAGGAAATTGACTAAATTGGGTTTTTGGATTGTTGGAATATTAGGCAAGTTCATGATTAATTCCAGTAAATAATTCAAGACTACAACAGAGACTAGCATGCAAGAATCTAGCAAACTAGATGAACAATAAAACATGCACACCAACATAACACACAAAGTAGCCACTACAGAGAGAGACATGAACAGATCATGAAGGACATATTGTTCGCTAGTTACTCAGGAACGATGGTGTTGATGACCATGTTGATGGCAATCTGTTGTTGACAGCGACGGAGACGACGATGAGTAGCACCCCCCGACTTGGACGGAAGACAACCCCTGATGATGAACTTGAGCATTGAGCGCTTCCCAAAAACCTAATTTGTCCTCTCACTGTGCAGGATCACAAGGACAAATGGTTCTGGAGACGTGCTCTCCTGCACGCCGATGCACGCCGGCGTTCGAGATAGAGTAGACTACGATGACGACGCAAGTTGCCAAATGAGGAAAAACCCTAGGTATTTTTGGTGTGTCTTTGGTCGAGGCCAGTAAGCAGTATATATAGGAGAACCAGAGACGGTATCGTGTCGCAATCACGATCTCAAACCGACTTGGTTTCCAGGTCAAACTTACCAAACAAGGTCAAGACACCAAAAAATAAAACGGCAAAAGGAAGCAGTACCCACTACTGCAGGATGGTCCAAACGCGACACTACGATCAGAGACCCTTCGATGAAACTGTGTGTGATGCCATAATCACAAACGGTGGTGTAAAAAACCGTCAAAAAAGGTGCAAAACATTTGCGATGACGGATGCATCAGACACGGTTCTAATTTTAATTGTGTGTGCAATCTAGGGCATACGGTTCATTTCAATGAACTGTTTGTGATGAGGCGGAACAAAAGAAATGGGCAGCCAGATGAAGGCGTGTGCGATATACAACATACAGTTCACTCGGATGAACTGTTTGTGATGAGGAGGAACAAAAGAAATGGGCAGCCAGATGAAGGTGTGTGTGATATACAGCATACAGTTCACTAGGATGAACTGTGTGTGATTAGGGAACACAATGGAAATGGTTCAACTGAACAAGATGTGTGTGATACGCTGCAAACAGGTCCGTAATCAGAAATGTGTGCGAAGACCAATAATAACACAAACGATTGCTGCTAATAAGCCGTGTGATTTGCTCTGTCTACAGAAGAATAACATGTGTGTGTGTATAACTGAAATAAACATCCAATTACATAAGTGACTATACAAATCATTCGCACACACCTCAATAAACAATTGCATGCATTCTAAAGTAGGAGAAACAATCGTCTAGGCATCTACTTATTGTGGCGCTCCCGCCACTGCTATGTGGCTCGATCCCTCAACTAGGGCAGGAAGAAGACAGTTCCTCATGTGAACGATCCGCCTGTACATCTCGTAGCTTGTGTACGTGTCCTTGGCCGCGTACTTGACGTGTTCTTCATCCATTCTCTCACGCCAAACACTATGCCAGGCGTTCTTGTCCTTCTTGCTCTCTTCCTTCATCTTCACGTAGTAGGGGTCGATGATGGCCGAGGCGAGGTCAACCAGGGAGTTCAGTTTGTTGTTGTCGATCCCCCAGACCTTGTAGTGGTGCTGCATCTTGACAAGATTCTGGCATTTCAAGCTCGAAACCTTGAGCGCTTTTAGATCGTTGGTGGTGTCCACCGTAGCAAAACTGTAGTTGGAGCTGTTGATAAACCTGGAGAAACGCTCGCAAGGCCTTGTGGGATTGTGGCCAAGTGGTAGTGGTAGACGAGGACATCATGTCGCACACACAACTGGGCAACGACAACCTTCTGATCGTGCCCGGCACGACCCATGGGGTACTCGAGGTCGATGCCGACCACTTGGTACTTGTCCTCGGCAAGGAACTATTCCATAGTTTGCACGGAGCTCTCCACTGAGACCGGATCGTTCGTGTACACCACCGAGAGAGCCTTACCCCTCACATGGTTGTCCATGATGTGTTGCATGGTGAACTGCCCACCGTTGTCGTCGTCGGCCGCTGGGAGCGCCATTGGAGCCATAGGGAGCGCCATTGGAACCGTTGGATGTCATTTCTGTATGTGTCCTCGTGGGTGTGCTTATTGTGTTGTGTGATACGAGAGATGAATGTAAATGGCCGTAGGAATAAAAGGGGGCCGGGCGGTGTGGATTCTTGGCGCGTCCACATGGTAGTTTTTGCAGCGGGTAACTACAACATCGTGCCGCGCCCGATGCAACCGCATGCACACTAACGTGCGTGATCGTGCGCCGGCCCCAAACACTAGAAGCGCGCGTGGAGGGAAGAGGGCAGAGCACCCAGAGGGACGCGAGAGCAGAGTGCGCGCAGCGGGACACGAGCAGAGCGCGTCGCGGTCGCCTCAACCGCAAGCAACCAGATGCATAGAGTTGTTGAACACGCAGGAAATGGTCGCCTCCAAGCCGGCCGACAGTTGCGTCGCCGTGTAGAGAGAGACCGTGTGCTACTACCTCCGTCTTGGTCTATAGTCCCCTTTATTTTCTATGCCATACTTTTCCCTTAAATTTAACCAACAAAATGTTAATGCATTTTATAAAAATTATATAATTGGAAACTATGTTCAAATACGAATCCAACTATATAATCTTTGGCGACATGCATTCATATTTTATTAGTAAAATCTTACTTATAAACCAGGACGGGGGTATAATAGGTAATTAAACCGCAAACATTTTTTTGTTAACCGTATGTGTATGTGGCCTTTCATCCTCCTCTCGCACGTCTTGCCACCCCACTGCCACAGACGGCTTACAACACAAGCTTGCGCCGCACGGGGGCATTCTTTTGGCCAAATGGTGGCCCCAATGAATCGTCGGTGAGCCCGTTCCGCACAACCTCGCAGGTTCCCGCGTAAGCTTCCCGCCCAACTCGGTGAAATCCCCAAAAATCCCAATGCTTACCGGCCTGCTATATAAACCCTCACGGCCGGCGAGTCTTGCGTCGCATTTTCCCCTCCCTCCCTGTAGCTTACCTCGTCTGCTTCTCCCACGATCGCCAATGGCACCGGTCCGTCCTCGTCGCTCTGCCACTTCACTATCATCATAGGACAGCTCTAGCTGGGAGGCTACACCGCGGCGGCGGTGCAGTCCCCGGTGTAGTGTAGTGCGCGTGGCGTCCCTGTTGGGTGTGCACGGAACACCCACCACATGCTCTGCCGCCGCTTCCCGTCGGCAGCTGTTGCCAGCCGCCACACCACCATCGAAATCCAGGGCCATTGCCCGCTCCAGCACCACGGCCCGAAGGCGGGAGGTGGCCGTCGTGGCCGCCACCCCACTGTCGGCCACCGGGGCCATCACCCGCTCCGCCACCGCGGCCCGAAGGCAGGAGGTGGTGGTCGTGGATGCCAACCCATCATTGGCCACCGTGGCCACCAGCCCACCGTCGACCGCCGGGGTCATCACCCGCTCCGCCACCACCGCCCGAAGGCGGGAGGCGGATGTGGATGCCTGATAGCCCACAAGTATAGGTGATCGCAATAGTTTTCGAGGGTAGAGTATTCAACCCAAATTTATTGATTCGATACAATGGGAGCCAAAGAATATTCTCAAGTATTAGCAGCTGAGTTGTCAATTCAACCACACCTAGAAACTTAGTATCTGCAGCAAAGTATTTAGTAGCAAAGTAATATGATAGTAGTGGTAATGGTAGCAAAAGTAATGTTTTTGGTATTTTGTAGTGGTGATAGCAATAGCAACGGAAAAGTAAATAAGCGAAGAACAATATATGGAAAGCTCGTACACAATGGATCGGTGATGGAGAATTATGCCGTATGCGGTTCATCATGTAACAATCATAACCTAGGGTGACACAGAACTCCAGTTCATCAATGTAATGTAGGCATGTATTCCGAATATAGTCATACATGCTTATGGAAAAGAACTTGCATGACATCTTTTGTCCTACCCTCCCGTGGCAGCGGGGTCCTAACGGAAACTAAGGGATATTAAGGCCTCCTTTTAATAGAGTAATTGAACAAAGCATTAACACATAGTGAATACATGAACTCCTCAAACTACGGTCATCACCGGTAAGTATCCCGATTATTGTCATTTCGGGGTTAACGGATCATAACACATAATAGGTGACTATAGACTTGCAAGATAGGATCAAGAACTCTCATATATTGATGAAAACATAATAGGTTCAGATCTAAAATCATGGCACTCGGGCCCTACTGACAAGCATTAAGCATAGCAAAATCATAGCAACATCAATCTCAGAACATAGTGGATACTAGGGATCAGACCCTAACAAAACTAACTCGATTACATGATAGATCCCATCCAACCCATCACCATCTAGCAAGCCTACGATGGAATTACTCACGCACCGCGGTGAGCATCATGAAATTGGTGATGGAGGATAGTTGATGATGACGATGGCGATGGATTCCCCTCTCCGAAGCCCCAAACGGACTCCAGATCAGCCCTCCCGAGAGGTTTTAGGGCTTGGCGGCAGCTCCGTATCGTAAAATGCGATGAATCCTTCTCTTTGATTTTTTCCTCCCCGAAACCAAATATATAGAGTTGGAGTTGAGGTCGGAGGAGCTCTAGGGGGCCCACGAGGTAGGGGCGCGCCCCCCACCCTCGTGGACAGGTGGTGGGCCCCCTGGCCTTCATCTTTTGCAAGGATTTTTTATTTTTTCTGAAAAGTTGTTCCGTGAAGTTTCAGGTCATTCCGAGAACTTTTGTTTCTGCACATAAATAACACCATGGTAATTCTGCTGAAAACAGCGTCAGTCCGGGTTAGTTCCATTCAAATCATGCAAGTTAGAGTCCAAAACAAGGGCAAAAGTGTTTGGAAAAGTAGATACGACGGAGACGTATCAACTCCCCCAAGCTTAAACATTTGCTTGTCCTCAAGCAATTCAGTTGATAAACTGAAAGTGATAAAGAAAAACTTTTACAAACTCTGTTTGCTCTTGTTGTTGTAAATATGTAAAGCCAGCATTCAAGTTTTCAGCAAAGATTATGACTAACCACATTCAAGATAACGCTTAGGTCTCAAGTTTACTCATATCAATGGCATAATCAACTAGCGAGCAATAATAATAAATCTCGGATGACAACACTTTCTCAAAACAATCATAATATGATATAACAGGATGATATCTCGCTAGCCCTTTCTGAGACCGCAAAACATAAATGCAGAGCACCTTTAAAGATCAAGGACTGACTAGACATTGTAATTCATGGTAAAAGAGATCTAGTCAAGTCATACTCAATGTAAACTAACAGTAATGAATGGAAATGACAGCGGTGCTCTCCAACTGGTGCTTTTTAATAAGAGGATGATGACTCAACCTGAAAGTAAATAGATAGGCCCTTCGCGGAGGGAAGCAGGGATTTGTAGAGGTGCCAGAGCTCGGTTTTGAAATAGAGGTGTGTCGGCGTTCTGGGAATGGGGGTCCCCAGACTTGCCTGCCTGCGGCCTGCGGCATGGCTCAAGTGGGGGCCCAGCGCGGCCCATCTTCATCAGCTCAAGCTCAAGACCCTCGCGAGGGGCCAAGCCTCGCGGGGCGGACGACCAGAAGCTTCCTCAGAGGCAGACTCATTAGGCAGGCTCGCGAGGAGGTGGAGAGATCAAAGCAGGGGTACCTCGCGAGGAGCCCGTGACGCAAGCCATGACGATCGAGACCAGGCGGGCGCCAGGCGGGTGCCGGCTTGTGCAGTGTCCTTGTTTCCCCTTTGGTGCGAAGGGGGCGAGCATAGGCCAAGGCATCGGGCAAAGGTTACCATTCCGGTGCAACGAGACCAAGACCAGCAGA
This sequence comes from Triticum aestivum, assembly GCF_018294505.1. Classification (NCBI taxonomy): domain Eukaryota; kingdom Viridiplantae; phylum Streptophyta; class Magnoliopsida; order Poales; family Poaceae; genus Triticum; species Triticum aestivum. Next base: position 419,628,937 of record NC_057803.1, on the reverse strand, counting down.
GCGACAGGACGGAGGTCACCGTGGAGCCCAAGACGGCGTCATCACCAGTACTTTTGGCAGCCGAAGACCACCTTTGGTCAGGATAACTTGTACTAGATGTTCCCCTTCAAAATGGCCAATTGTTAGCGCCCTTCCCGCTCATTATTTGGGGAGAGGCCCAGGGCCTCTATAAGTAGAACTAGCCACACAGAGTAGAGGGACATCTAGAAATCTGGTAGAGCCCTAGCAGACAGACAGAGAGAGAGAGAGAGAGAGAGAGAGAGGCGACTGAACTCACCCTAGCAGTTCATCACACCAGCTCAAGAACACCTCTCGCGAGGCTGTTCTTCCCTTGTACTGTTCATCAGTAGCCCCTGAGGCAATCCACCACACCACACACTGGAGTAGGGTATTACACCACAATGGTGGCCCGAACCAGTATAAACTTCGTGTCCCTTGTGTTGTTCGTTGTTTCTAGCTTAGATCACGTGAGGAGATTGGGCGTAGATCGGTAGGGGAGAGATCTCCGCGCGCACCCTAGTGTTCGAACCTCAAGGGTCTGCCGGAACCCGAAATCCGACATTTGGCGCGCCAGGTAGGGGTGCGCCGGAATCTTTCTTCCGCTGTTTGCGTGTGATCTTCCGTCGTGTCCATGGCTGACACTCGTCGGGCTCGCGCCGAGCGCCGGGCTGCTCTTGCCCCCCGCATCACCCAGACGGCGCCCGTCGGCGGACGTCCTCGTCGTTCCCCATCGCCTTCCACCAACGCCGCCACTAGCCCGGCGGGGAACGAGCAGCAGACCTCGTCCCAGCATCCTTCGGTATGGCGGGAGGGCCGCACCGCCACACCGTCACTGACTCCAGCCGCTTCGTCGTCCCACGCCCGTCGCGCCCCCACGGACGCGCACGCTGCGCTGCTCCTGGCAAGAGAGCTCTTGCACTACCGCCCCGTCGACGACCTCCACGAGGACTGGCTCGCCTGCATCACCGAGCTCGTCATCACTGCAGGGGGCTCCCCCTTGCCGTCCTCTTGCTGCCTCGCCCTCCGTTCCGCATAGGAGGCAGGGATCAGGAGGCGCCTCCACCACCTCCTCCCCAAGAAGGCGCCCTGGCTCCAAGGCGTGCAGCCCCAGGGCGAGACCCTCCGCGTCCGGCGCCTGCCCAGCAAGAAAGGAGCTGCCAAGAGATCCCTCGTCCCCAAGGAGGTGCTCGCGCGCTCCCAGCGCCGGCGCGCCAAGATCGCGTCCCTGCACCTCCATGCCAAGACCCCGCGCTGCTCCAAGCGGTGGCATGCGGTAATCTCCAGGAACAAGCCCAGCACCAGCAAAAGGCACCGGTGGCCACGGCAGGCTGCCGCGCCCTCCCCCCGAGCTAC
>NC_057803.1:419611721-419627345 GCF_018294505.1 Triticum aestivum | reverse complement strand
GGAGTTCCTACAACTCTACGAGCTGTGCATCGAAGCCGCCAACGGAGATGAAAGGGTCATGGCGAACTGGTTTCCCATGGCGCTCAAGGACGGGGCCCGCACCTGGCTCCTCAACCTGGCTCCTGGCACGATCTCCTCCTGGGACGAGATGCGCAATCGCTTCATCGCCAATTTTCAGGGCACTCGCGACCGGCCCCCGACCGTGAGCGATCTGCGCCGCATCAAGCAGCAGCAAGGGGAAACCCTGTAGAAATACATCCAGCGCTTCAACAACGTTCGCCTCAAGATCCCCAAGTGATTGAAGAAGCCATCATCTCGGCCTTCTCCGATGGCGTACGCGACATCAAGATGAAGGAGGAGCTAGCAATCCATGAAGACAGGTGCACATCCCTGGAGCTGTTCAACTTGGTGACCAAGTGCGCCAGGGCTGAGGAAGGGCGCCTTTCCCTCCTCGAACTCCCGGCTGCCGACCCAGAAGAGAAGAAGCCCAAGGCCAAGGACGTGAAGCGCAAGGGGGCAGCCGTGCTTGCAGCGGAGCCAGACACCAAGCGAGGCAGGGATCATCCTGAGTCATCCAAGGGCAGCCGGTACTGCGTGTACCACGACCTCCACACCCACAACACCAATGAATGTCAAGAGCTCAAGGCCGTGAGAGATGGACGTGTCGGCCGACGCCCCGAGCGCAACGACAGGGGCTATGGCCGAGGAGGAGGAAGAGGTGGCGGACGATGGGAAGACCGTGGCCCTCGCCAAGGGTGGCGTGACCGACCTCGCGAGGATCACTGGCAGGACCAGCCTCGTGAGGGAGGCTAGAGAGGTCAGCCTCGTGAGGATTGCCCACACGGCAACGCAGGCCTTCCTCCTCTGCCGCCACCTCCAAGGAGGAACGAAGACCAACATCAAGACGAGGGAGCTGGGGGCTTCCAGGAGCCACGCGCAATCGCTTGCATCTTGGGTGGCGCGCAGGCCCCAGCCTCACAGCGCATCTTCAAGCAGTTTGCTCGCAAGGTGAATGCAGTCCTCCCCAAGCTTGAGGCCACGCGCTCTCTCAGGTGGTCTGCATGCGCTATCACGTTCAGCTCAGCGGATCAGCTCAAGTGCACGGCAATGGCTGGAGTCCTCCCTATGCTTTGCTCCCCAGTCATCAGTAACGTACAGGTCACCAGGACCCTCATTGACGGCGGAGCAGGACTCAATGTCCTATCCGTCGAGACGTTCGACAATCTCCAAGTGCCGTACGATCAGCTTAAGCCAACCAAGCCATTCTCAGGAGTCACTGATGGTTCCACTGTTCCCATAGGGCAGGTTCGCCTTCCAGTCACCTTCGGACAGCACAACAACTACCGCATCGAGCTCATTGACTTCGACGTCGCCCACATCCGTCTGCCATACAACGCCATCCTCAGGTACCCAGCCCTGGCCAAGTTCATGGCAGTGACTCACCATGGAAACAATGTCCTCAAGATACCAGGAAGCGGTGGAATCATCACCGTACCTTGTGAAGAAAGGGATGCAGTGTGTTCACTCGAGCGCGTGTTCCAAGCTGCAGCAATCGAAGACCCGGACCACAGAAACGGAAGATTGCCCGAGGTGACCCCCAAGAAGAAAAAGGTTTCACCTGGCCTAAGCCATAAGGAGGCAGGCGCCTCCGGAGGTGTTGGGTCAGGATCTGCGCCCAATCAGGGAGCGCCACCCTCTCTCGCATAGGAAGGCGCGCCTGGTGCCCTCCTTAGGCAGGGCTCGGGGGCTCTTTCTTGGAGAGCCACCGACCTTGCCGAGGTCGCGAGGGAGGCGCTCGGGCACCACTTGGAGGGGTGCTTCCAGGCACGTTTCCCTCAGGAAGGTACAAGGCAAGGAAGACCAAACCCTCAGGAATTCATCGCAAGCAACACTCATGAGCTACAGGAGTCGAGAGTCATGCGCAGCAGCCGCCGCTTGCCCGCCATGGCCCCACATCCAGGTGAGGATGGTGGGCTGCGCGTCTGCATCGACGTGCCAGGGCTCAACCGAGCCGCGTCTCAGGAGCGCCTCTGGCCTTCACGCGTGCGGTGTTGCGAGGGTCCACCTCACAGCTACGTTTGCATGCCTTTCGGCCTGCCGAATGCGGTCGCCGCTCATCAGCGCCTGCTGAGGAGCATTCTGGAGGCTCAGGAGGTCTGGCATGGTGCGGTCCTGGCGGATATGGAGAAGGCCCTCGGAAACCCACCAGTGCCCCCGGAGCCTCCCGAGGCTCCTGGGCCTGGGGGCTCGTGAGGATCGACGTCTACATCGCGCATCGCCCGCTTCTTCAACATCACCCCATCTTCAAATGACACCAGGTGACATCTTTCTAAGTTTTGTTTTTAGCTGGGAGAGCCCACAGGGCCGCATTATTCCTAGGTCACGTGGGTTCGTCCCTGCGACATGTATCCGTTTTGCTTATGTTCTTTACTTACCTTGTTGGGGGCACCCCTTGGGCTACATCATCCCCGAGCTGCTTGGGCCTGGCCCAGCGGCGTTTGCTTTTCTCGCATCTATTTAAATGAATTTCCTCCTGCGTGCTTAACATACCCGACCTAATCGCCTGCTCGATTGACGCCTACCTATGGAGCCGCTCTCTCTGGCATGACATCTGCGCACGGGTCTGTCCCTGCAACGCCGATAAATCTGAGCGGTTGAGCTCTGGCCGTGGCAGCCCCGCAAGGCGCCATCTCACCAGGCCCTCAGTGCCCCAATCACTCCCCCGGAGCGACCAAAGGTTGGCTGGCAACCGTAACAACATGTCTTGTTTCCCTTTATGATTGGTGTGCAGGACCTACTCCAAGAGCAACGCTAGGGACATCGCGAGCTGCCTCTCCCTCTCTCCGGCACGGAGCGCTTGCATGTTAAAAGGGGGGCGCCTGAGCATCGCAGCTCATGGGCTCCTACTGGCTCTCCAGCCCTCACCCCCTGGCCTTGACCCACGGCATCGTGACCTGTCATACCAGTGGCGGCTGAGCTCACTCAAGGGCCGGGACCTAAGGACGTAGAGCATTGAGGAAAGTGCGGGGGAGAGGGAAGAAGCTCGCGAGGACCAAACCCAGCAGCACCTCAGCTGCCACCGCTCGGGCTAGGAGCTTCGTCGAGGAACTACACCAGACTCAAGAGATAAGTCACGCCCTTACAGGAGTTGAACCAATGCAGCGCAAAAATCCTCGCCCAGTGCAGCTCTGTCACGGCGACGTTGCCTTCCTTTCTCGCTCAACGAGGGCTGCTTGAGCGCTAAAGGGGACCTCCCGAGCATCGCGACTCAGGGGCTCTTACTGGACCTCGGGCCACTCACCTCCTGGCCTTGACCACGGCATCGTGACCTGGCAAACCAGCGACGGCTGAAGCTTGCCTGGGGACTGGGACCTGTCAGCGTAGAGCGCCAAGTCCTCGTGAGGATAGAAAGGGGGAGCTGAGCCGAGACAGGACAAGCACCTCGCATTGATTCATATTAAGGATATAATATTCATAAAAGACATGGCAGACGCCTTACATGCCCCCACGGGGTGTTGCTTCGATTCCTCGCAGGGAACAAGAGTACTAATCCTAAGGAACGCTAATCGCCCATGTCGCGCAAGGGATGCCATCATCAACAGTGGGCTGCCCAACATCGACGCCAACCTCATCCAGATCAGTGGCGTCGGCGATTGGACGCACCTGCCCCGCTTCGAGCACAGCGCGAGCTCGGGGGCTCGTAGCTGTCGTCGCTCGTCTCCGGAGTCGCGAGGAGCTCGGGGGAGCCGCTGGATTCCCCAGCTCCTCCGCTGCCGCCTGAGGAGCTGCTGGAGGGCCGATGGGCGGGCCAGGTCCTCGCCGGTTCGTCGCCCCTGCTGCTCTCCCTGGGGCAGCACTCCAGCCGGCGTCCTTTCAGCATCGAAGACCTTGAAGAACATCAGGGAGGCGCCGTCGTATTCAAGATGAATCACGAGGGCACCTACTGTCTGGCAGACCCGGGCGATTTAGCCCTAGCCCCGGGTCATGAAGACCTTGCCCGGAGCGACGACCGCGACCTCCGCTTCGGTCGCAGGGGTACTGCAGTCAGCGTGCTACAGCCAGAGCTCCAGAGCCCCACTCGGCGGCATCTCGAAGGCGAAGGAGGGGGGAAGGCGAATCCAAGAGCTCAAAGGCGTGGCGGCATGGATCACGAGCTCGCGAGGGGAGCGCTCGGCATGGACTCCAGGAGGAATGAGACGCACCACCATGACTCCCCGCGTCGACGGCGGCCCCGTCGATGTCGCTCGATGCCTTCTCCCCCAGGGCTCACGACGCGGGCATACAAGGGTAGCGGATACCCAGGTGGCGGCCGCTCGTACCAGGGCCTCGGTGCCTCCTGCTAAGAAACCCTCTTCTCGATGGCAGAGGACCAGCCGCTTCTTCGGCGAAAGTGGGTCAGGACCCTCTCGGGGGGACTTTCCCTTTTCTTCTGCAGAAAACCGGTGGATTGGTGCCATTGGCGTAAGGAGAAGCAAGAGCGAGGAAGAAGCAGGAAAGGAGCGGCAGCGGGGATGGAATGAAGGGACTCGCGCAGCCCCGTACTTATAGCCGGAGGAGGCCAACCGTCCAGTACTACGATCGCAGGTAATCATGACCAGTTTCTCTACATGCACGGACATGTCAAGTCGTTCTGTTGCCGAGGTGTCGTGGGGAGGCGCAGACGCCCACGTCCAATCAATCGCCACGCGACGCCAAGGCCGCAGGCTGTTAGGGCCCGCGGCGCTTCGCGCTTGCCCCTTTGCTTTCCTGCTAGGCCAAGCCCAGGCGCGCCTTGGGCCCGGGGGCTACTGTCGGCATTCTGGGAACAGGGGTCCCCAGACTTGCCTGCCTGCGGCTTGTGGCGTGGCTCAAGTGGGGGCCCAGCACGGTCCATCTTCATCAGCTCAAGCTCAAGACCCTCACGAGGGGCCAAGCCTCGCGGGGCGGACGACCGGAAGCTTCCTCAGAGACAGCCACATCAGGCAGGCTCGCGACAAGGCGGAGAGATCAAGGCAGGGGTACCTCGCGAGGAGCCCGTGACGCAAGCCATGACGATCGAGACCAAGCGGGCGCTAGGCGGGCGCTGGCCTGCGCAGTGTCCTTGTTTCCCCTTTGGTGCAAAGGGGGCAAGCACAGGCCAAGGGATCGGGCAAAGGTTACCATTCCGGTGCAATGATACCAAGACCAGCAGAGCGGCAGGACGGAGGTCACCGTGGAGCCCAAGACGGCGTCATCACCAGTACTTTTGGCAGCCGAAGACCACCTTTGGTTAGGATAACTTGTACTAGATGTTCCCCTTCAAAATGGCCAATTGTTGGCAACCTTCCCGCTCATTATTTTGGGAGAGGCCCAGAGCCTCTATAAGTAGAACTAGCCACACAGAGCAGAGGGACATCTAGAAATCTGGTAGAGCCCTAGCAGAGAGAGAGAGAGGCGACTGAACTCACCCTTGCAGTTCATCGCACCAGCTCAAGAACACCTCTCGCGAGGCTGTTCTTCCCTTGTACTGTTCATCAACAGCCCCTGAGGCAATCCACCACACCACACACTGGAGTAGGGTATTACACCACAACAGTGGCCCGAACCAGTATAAACCTCGTGTCCCTTGTGTTGTTCGTTGTTTCTAGCTTAGATCACGCGAGGAGATTGGGCGTAGATCAGTAGGGGAGAGATCTCCACGCGCACCCCAGTGTTCGAACCTCAAGGGTCTGCCGGAACCCGAAATCCGACAAGGTGAATAATATTTTGAGCGGTATACTTTCATTGTCAACATAACAACCAAGAGATGGTGATATCTTCCATGATACACACATTATAGGCGGTTCCCAAATAGAATGGTAAAGTTTATACTCCCCCTTCCACCAACAAGCATCAATCCATGGCTTGCTCGAAACAACGAGTGCCTCCAACTAACAAGAGTCCCAGGGGAGTTTTGTTTGCAATTATTTTGATTTGATTTGCATAAAGCATGGGACTGGGCATCCCGGTGACCAACCACTTTCTCATGAGTGAGGAGCGGAGTCCACTCCTCTTGAGAATAACCCGCCTAACATGGAAGATACAGACAGCCCTAGTTGATACATGAGCTATTCGAGTATACAAAACAGGATATTTATTTGAAGGTTTAGAGTTTGGCACATACAAATTTACTTGGAACGGCGGGTAGATACAGTATATAGGTAGGTATGGTGGACTCATATGGAATAACTTTGGGGTTTATGGAGTTGGATGCACAAGCAGTATTCCCGCTTAGTACAGGTGAAGGCTAGCAAAAGACTGGGAAGCGACCAGCTAGAGAGCGACAACAGTCATGAACATGCATTAAAATTAATCAACACCAAATGCAAGCATGAGTAGGATATAATCCACCATGAACATAAATATCGTGAAGGCTATGTTGATTTTGTTTCAACTACATGCGTGAACATGCGCCAAGTCAAGTCACTTAAATCATTCAGAGGAGGATACCACCCTATCATACCACATCACAACCATTTTAATAGCATGTTGGCACGCAAGGTAAACCATTATAAGCTCCTAGCTAATCAAGCATGGCACAAGAACTATGATCTCTAGTTGTCATTGAAAACATGTTTATTCATAATAGGCTGAATCAGGAACGCTGAAATAATCATATTTACAAAAACAAGAGAGGTCGAGTTCATACCAGCTTTTCTCATCTTAGTCAGTCCATCATATATCGTCATAATTGCCATTCACTTGCACGACCAAATGATGTGAATAATAATAATAGTGCATGTGCATTGGAGTAAGCTGGAATCTGCAAGCATTCAATAAACAGGATAAGACAAGGCAATATGGGCTCTTTTGTCAGATCAACAATAATGCATATAAGAGCTACTTCAACAATTTAATCATGGTCTTCCCCTATCGACCCCCAAAGAAAAGAAAAGAAATAAAACTATTTACATGGGAGAGCTCCCAACAAGTAAAAGAAGAACAGGAAATATTTTTGGGTTTTGTTTTTAATTACTACTACAAGCATGGAAAGTAAACTAATTAAAAGCTACAACTAATTTTTTTTTGGTTTTTCTTAAGGTTTATCAAACACACAAGAAGAAAGCATAAAAAGGGAAATAAACTAGCATGGATGATACAATGAAAAAGTATGAGCGTTGGCATCTGGCAATGAGTGTGTGAACATAAATGTAACGTCGGTGAGAAATACGTACTCCCCCAAGCTTAGGCTTTTGGCCCAAGTTGGTCTATGGCCACAGTTGGCCAGGCAGATATCCATAGTAAAAGTTGGCGTCGCACTGAGATGGAGCGGCTATCGCCTCCTGAGCTGTAGCGTGGCGACGAGCGGCCTCCGCCCTCCTCTCATATTCATCTGCCTCCTCTCTGGTAATAACATATCTTCCTTTTGCCTGATAATCAAAGAAGGCAAGAGCAGGGAGAGTAATATGGACAGCACGGCGTCTATCAAAGATTAAATGATACTGGAGAGGTGATTCATTCCTCTCGACAAACTGGTGGTGAACCATAGCATTAAAGTCCAGGTAAGTAGTAGGCAACTCAGTATCATCTTCGCGTATGGCTACACCAAGAAAATTAGCTATGCGGGTTGCACAAATTCCACCACAGAAATCTCCATTAAATCTACTAAGATGCAACCTACGTGCAACAATGGCTCCCAAATTATAAGATTTGTCTCTTAACATAGCACTCCTAAGAATACTTAGGTCAGGGACACACATGTGACATGCCTCATCTTTACCATTAATGCATCTACCTATGAAGAGAGCAAAATAATGTATAGCAGGAAAGCGAATGCTCCCTATGGTAGCTTGTGTTATATCTCTAGATTCTCCCATAGTTATACTAGCAAGAAAAACTCTAAATTCAAATTTGTGAGGATCCCTGATACTACCCCATTGTGGAAGTTTGCAAGCAGTGGTAAAATCCTCTAAGTCCATAGTGTAAGAATTTTCATAAAGATCAAACAGGACATTTGGAGAATTACGTGAAGATGAAAATTCAAACCTCCTCACAAAGGAACTAGTGAGATAGTGATACTGGCTGCACTTTTCTTCCTCGAAGCTCACAAGATTAGCGTTACACAAATATGCGTTAAATTCTTCCTTAATTCCCGGGTGCCATTCCATGATAGCATGCCAAGTTTCATGAATTTCAGACGAGATTTGCATTTACTAGAATTTAAAACAAAGTATCTCAACGTTTTGCGAGCAATCAACAATGCCCTGGTGTTTGAAATTCATTCTCATTTCTTGCATTGGACCTAAGCATGCACCCAAGGACAAAGATTTGATTTTCAACCAATTTATATGCACTAGAGCATGTGCATGTAGTTCACATTTGAATTATGCACATAAATGCATGGAAAACTCAGTTAAAGCACAAAAATGTCCAAACGAACCCCAAAAAATCACAAAAATTGACACAACACTCCTGTTGTTCTATGTTGACACGAGAAATTTTTTGAAAGCAATAAGAGGCAATGGATATCGTTTCGTCCCCAAGGTGGGACGTTCCCTACCGAAACCATCATGCTTGTTGTGAGAAGCTCTGGTTTGTGAGAAGCATATACCCAAACCTGCCCCATATGGGACAAAAAATTTACCACGGCATGTTGATGCCGCTCCATGATAGCATGCCAAGTTTCATGAATTTCAGACGAGTTTTGGATTTACTAGAATCTAAAAACCAGGTATCTCAATGTTTGCGGGCGAGTGACGGTGGCAGGGTGTTTGACATTCATTCCCATTTCTTGCAAGGGACCTAAGCATGGAACCAAGGACAGAGATTTGAATTTTCAACCAATTTATACGCATTAGAGCATGTGCATGTAGTTCAAATTTGAATTATGTGTAGACTAAGGGATAGCCTAGTGGTGGGAAGGGGCTGATGCCTTCCCACCCACCCAGGTTTAAGGCATGGTACTTGCAATTTGGGTTTGTTGCACCAATTCTACTATAGGGGGTTCCCTTACAGTCTTTCTGTCAACAAAATTTGAATTATGCATATAAATGCATTGAAAACTCAATTAATGCATAAAAATGTCCAAACGAACCCCAAAAAATCCCAAAAATTGACACAACACTCGTGTTGTTCTATGTTGACACTAGGAAAAAATTGAAATCGATAAGAGGCAAGGATATCGTTTCGTCCCCAAAGATGGGACGTTCCCTACTGAAACCATCATGCTTGTTGTGAGAAGCTCTGGTTTGTGAGAAGCATATACCCAAACCTGCCCCAAATGGGACAAAAAATTTACCATGGCATGTTGATGCCGCTCCATGATAGCATGCCAGGTTTCATGAATTTCAGACCAGTTTTGGATTTACTAGAGTTTAAAAACCATGTATCTCAATGTTTGCGGCCGAGTGACGGTGGCAGGGTGTTTCACATTCATTCCCATTTCTTGCATGAGACCTAGCATGCAACCAAGGACACATATTTGAATTTTCAACCAATTTATATGCATTAGAGCATGTGCATGTAGTTAAAATTTGAATTATGCACATAAATGCATTGAAAAATCAATTAATGCACATAAACGCGTCGTGAGGGCAACTTCAGGGGCCCACTCCGGTGAGAGCACGGCCGCAGCCGCCATACGCGTGCTAAGAAGGTGAATGAGCGTGGCCGTGATCTGCGACCGGGTGGCCAAGGCAGCCCAAACAGCCATTGTTTCTTTTCACGTGGCGGCAACAACATCTACCTCGGGGATAGCAACTGACGAGAGCGGCACACCAGCTATCCGGTCCGCAGTGGCGGCCTTAGCCCTGATGGAGGCCACACACGACCATGTTGAGGCTGCCCACGCCCAGCTCGTGGTGGTCACCGCACAAATCGAACGAAGCTTCTCCGACAACGGTCGGCAACCCAAAACCTAAGAGTTGGCAACCGTCGAGAGTGTTCGAGCAGCCATTCGTTCCTCCGTCGCATACCTTGTGACGACGAAGCCCGTCCAAGCCCAAATCGCAGCCGCCCATGCCCAGCTCGTGGCGGCCTTTTCCAAAGAGATGGCGGACGTGGATGGCGCGATGCTTGCCGAGTATGGTGCGATGGATGCCATGGAGCCCCTTCCCGAGGAGACCGTCGGGCGCGAGCTCGACATGGAAGCGGCGGCGGAGATCGACGAGCACCAGCCATAGTAGTACTCTTTGTTTTGTTCAATTAAGAGCGCCAGTCTTTAATTTGTTAGAGTAATGTTTAGGTTAGGTAGCTCTATTTAATTACTGAACTTGCTCGATTAAGAAGTGTGGATGTGCTGTAGTCTCCTTTGTGTACCCAAATTATGCAATGACATGGATGACCACTGTAACCAGGGAAATTTGAACCAAATTTTTTGACGTTCAAACTCATCACACACGGGTTAACCTATCTGAATCGTTTGTGATGTTCACATATCTTACATAGTTCCGAATAAGGGACCGTGTCTGAAGACACTTTGCCCTCCAGTTTTTCGCTGAAGTGATTCCAAATTTTTGGCTTCCGCGGAAATATCTACCTCCTTGCCCCCTCCCCCTTACCAAAAGCCACATTTCCCCTATTTCCACCTTCTTTTCCAAGTTGAAACCTTCACTCCTTGCTTGCAGTGCCACCTCCTCACCGGCGACCCTCCTTCATGCTGCTCAGCCTCATCTATCCAGGCAGGTAATCCACACCCGACCCCCATCCTCCTCCTCCTTCCACATCCCACATGCCTCGACCGCCGGCGCAAGCGCGATACCTTCCACCCAAATCACTGACCCCTCCACCAAATAAGCGCTACCCTAAGCCATGGTGCACGCAGTATAGCCAGGATGTAAAGGAGCATTTGGCAACGGAGAAGCAAATCGCGGCCGCACACGCAGATGAGGTCGCGATGGCTGCCATTCGTGCCGACCCCAGTTCTTGGAGGACCACCTTGCCATTTTCTAGCTATGCCAGTTAAGCATGCTCGGTTTACCCGTTGCATGTGCTGCTCCTGCCTTTCCTTCACAAATTCTAGTGAATTGTGCTATCTAATTTCACCATGCAATCTGTTGCTTTAGTGTATATGTTCTATATGTCATGTAGTGTGGTACTCACTTATTAACTTTTTTGTTAATTAGTTGTCGTCTTCAGTTAACTGTTTGGTTTAATTCTACAAATGTGATGTTCAATTCTTCAAGCTGCAATTTTGTATTGTCTTCCATGTGAGAAATAAATCAAATTTATCTTTACAAAATACATGAGAAACGAATACAATTGCTATATTTCCAAGTTGTCAAGCATGCTTGGTTTGGTTATACATTGTGCAATGTGGTGCTTAGTAAGCATTTGGTTCATTTGTGTCGTGGTGTTTAGTTTACTGTTTGGTTCAATTCGGAAATGCGATGTTCAATAGTTGTGCGTGCATTCTATTATTGTATACCATGTGAGGAATAAATTGAATTTGGCTGTAGTAAATACATGAGAAACAAATACAATTGCTATATTTCCATGTTGTTAAGCATGCTTGGTTTGGTTAACTGTCTGATCTTCTATTAGGAGTATGATATATTGTGCAATGTGGTGCTCAGTTAATGTTTGGTTCATTTGTTATGGTGTTTAGTTAACTGCTTGGTTCAATTATGCAATGCGATGTCCAATTTTCGTTGGTAGAATTTTGTATTGTTCTGCATGTGAGGAATAAATCGAATTTGGCTGCACTTAATACATTAGAAACATATACAAGTGATATATTTCCTATTTCTTAATCATGCTTGATTTGGATAAATGGGTTTTCCAGGTGGCTTTAATTAATCTGATGAATCTGCAATGCGATTATTTTTCATCAACATATTTTACTAATAGCATGCGAACCCTTACTTAACCTGATGACTAACTACCTTATATGTGTTGCAGGGAAACAATGGGAAGCACTGAGGTTTACAATCGAGGTTAGCACGTGCATGGTCCGTCGTCTAATAGCACATTATTGTGCAATTGCAGGAACCATTCTAATATTTAGGTTTTTAACAATTTGGTCTTGCACATGTAGGTCCTGCTGTCAGAGGTTTTGACCCACTGTTTGACCCTTTTTGCATATGGGGAAATGAGTTGTCCATGAATATCAATCAAGTCAAGAAACTCACAAAGATTTTTGGGATAAAGAAATTAGCGACAAAAAACAACAAGATCTTTGTTTGCACAATGAAGAAGACATTAGTTCACTACAAGATGGTACTAACTATTACACCTTGCCTTTTTTTATTCCTTTGCCCCATTTCCAATATAGAGAAGATATTTATGCACATCCTTGTTTTCAGGCCTTTCCAAAGCAGTTCACTGATGATTACCTCTCAAACCACCTCTATGGTCAGGAGGCGAGGAAGGTTTTCATACAACACCCACGGTTCAATATTTAAGTGTTTCTAAAGAGGACGAAGAACAGACGGTCAATCATCCACAGGCACTGGCCTAAAGTTGCAAAGACATCCAACATGAATGAAGGATCAATATTCGCCTTCTGCTTCAACGGTTTTCCAGATAAGATGCATCTGTCTATATACCGTCTATGATGCTAATTTCGAAAGTTTCTACATGTTGCATGTGAAACATGGTGCTGGTGCAGTTGTGTAATGGGGTAGCTAAGTGCTGAAGCTATATCATGTTGTACTTTGATGTATTTCAATTATGAAATCATGCTTCCTTAATATGGAAATGAAATATATTATGTGCTTAATATGAATGTCAATTAGATTAATAAATGGATTATTAATAATAGGGCAATTAGCCTGCTAATTGGGGTTTGCTATTGGAAACGGTTATTGAGAAAATACCGTGGGTGATGACCTCAGGCAACGCACATAGTTTGTAGGAATAAACCGTGTTGGATCAATGAACAATAACACACGACCTTCTCTTGAAAACTATTTGCGTTAGGCCACCTTGTGCAAATGTTTACCACATAAAAACTGTGTGTGATGGACAACCTTTGCCACACAGTTCCTTCTACGCACTGTGTGTGATGCATTCAATAATGCAAACGATAAAATTGTTAATATCATGTGTGATGGCAACGCTATCACAAACGATTTAACGGGGAAAATTATGTGTGATGTACCTGTGAATGGAAACTTTTCTTTGGAGCGACTGTGTGGGATGTACATACGAATGGAAATGTTTAGAGAGAACGGACTGTGTGGAATGTACTTGCGACCGGAAACAATTTCGCCTATATAATTGTAATTTTTTTAGCTCTACTGTACGTATTTCCGTATTTGAGCGCTCGCCGGTTGCACACGACCTCATTTTGCCGAGTGTGTGTGTGCCAGAAGGGCATACCCGATGGTTTCTGGGTCGTGTGGGAAGGACCCCCTATCGCCATCACTCACTAGGCGACGGTTCCAAATGTCATCGCGAAAAGGGGTTAAAACCGTTTGTATAGCACCGACGCATACCAGTGACCCCCTACAAGGCAACATACCAAATTTTGGTGAACCATTCACGTGCATGTCGCATGTACACCCCGCCCTGCCCTGAGCCCGGCCAAGCGAGGCAAGCACACACGTGTGTCTTCTCTTCCTCTCGAACCCACTATATAAAGAGGTCCAACACTTTCTCAACTAGCAATGTGGGACTAATCTTTAGCACCACCACCACTTTCATTTTTCTCATGGGCTCATTTGAGATTTCAGAAATTGTTAATGGGCCAAACCCATTTATTCTAGCATGGGACATCCATAGTGATCTGCACTTTCTGACGTGAAGATAAGGAGGAAAGCAAGATGGCGAATGGATAATATTTCTCCACGGAGAAAAGAGAAAGAAATATGTGACACGGGCCCACAACAAGGTGGGCAGGTGGCACGCGTGCCTGTGACCGGCCGAGGATGAGATCGGTCGGCCGGCTGGGATCCTTTTGTAAAAGGGGACCGATAGGAGATAGCGTGTCAGTGATAGTTTCGGCCGACCGGCTCTGAGCCGTCAGATGCGCTCCACTATAGTCGTCTAATCTCTATCTTTCCCCCCACCAATTTGTCCAAACAGACGGGGCACACATTGACTTCGAGCCGTCGGCTGCTTCCGCGTGCGTCTGTGCTGTTGGTACCTCGCTGCACGCGTTCGACGACTCACGGCGCCGCGTCGCACCACCGCGGCTGCAGTACCCTGGCCAACACGGTGGTGGCCTCACAGTGCAGCACCCGCATCGGCCCTCAAACTAGCTTGTCGTGGCCGCCATTATAGCTCCTCCTCGACCTATTGGCCGCAACTCTCCACCATGCCGACTGCTACGCCACAGTCCTCGTCATCACCATCACAACATCGCACCGACCGTCACTACATACTAGATCTCGCGATCATAGTTCGCAACATCCCACTCCAAACATCTCGTTGTGCTCATCACCGCCATTGTAGCACCGTGGCATCCCATCATCCCATGTATGGTTGTAAAAAATTTTGGCATCGGTCGTAGCAAAATCCGATGATGGTTGTAGCAAAAATGTCGTCACCGTCCTCGCCGTCGCAACTAAGCCATGAATTGTTGAAGCTTTATCTGTCATCGCCCATATCTCCCGTCATCTACAGTTGAATCATTTTCGTCGCTGTTTGAAGCTTTTTTCGTCGATGGTTCCGGCCTTCGCGGTTGCATAGTGGTCGATCCCCAGCTTCCATCACCTTCGATTGAAGCTTCCTATGACGGCGGTTGTAGCAATTGCTGATACTGTTTGCAGCTGCCCTCCACGCCATACACAGCTTCCTTTCTCTCTCTGGTTCCAGCAAAACTAAAAGCCAGACACAACATTTTGAACCATTGGTTGCATCACCTTCGGTCGCCGGCTGTGGCTCCACCACCGCCAGGCGTGTTGGTTCGAGCATCTCCAATGATGGTTGCAGCTTTTGGCGTCACCATCGTAGCTACGTGCATGGCCGGTTCCAACAATCTCCAACAACGGTTGTAGCTTTTTCCACTAGTTCCAGAATCTTCCCAGAAATGGTTGCAGCTTCTAGTGTCAGCGTCATAGCTGCGTGCAGGACCAGTTCCAGTAAAAGCATGTGGATGACTGGCTCGCGCTTGATTAGAGATGTGGTGGGCTAAGCTAATCAATGGCGGGAGGGGATGGCAGCAGAGGTAGGTGACGATGGGGGAGAATGTATAAGATGGAATGAGTGGTTGTTGTTAAGAGAGATAAGAGCCCGTGGGCCTATATACAGATGACGTGACCCAGGGGCGTGTGATGCAATAGGAGGCGACAGATCACGGCCTAATCCGACGTCGCATGCTCGACCAACGGAAAACTCATCCGGTCCGCCGGCACCAAAAATTTCCCTTTCCAAAAAGAATGATCAAATCAGTTAGGCCTCTTCCAATGCATGGGTGCTTAGATAAGGTGCTAAGCACATTAAAAACTTTAGCAACTAAAGTCCCCAATGCGCGGCTGTTTAACTTGTTGTAGCTAAGCTCCTTCATTTAATGATTTAGAAACTAAATTTCTCCATGCATTGGTGAGCTTCTTTCATTTAATTGTTTTGCCTAGGTTCACGCGCTTGACATTGTTTCTTCCTGGGGTCACCGTACTCATCTCTCTCCTCTTAATTACCATGCCACATCAGCTTCTTAGCCTACATGGCGACCTTAGCACCTATCCAAGGTGGAGCACTGGGAAGGGCCTTAAAGCATCTCTGCTCACCCCCAAGAGCCCCCAGGGT
>NC_057803.1:419606967-419611426 GCF_018294505.1 Triticum aestivum | reverse complement strand
CGCCGGCCTCCACACCCAATACAGCTACTCCCCGCCGGCGTACTTAGCCTCGCCGGTACCGCCTCTGCGCCGAGACGCCCTACCCTTCGCACACGGCTCCGTGCCATAGTTCGGCAACACCGACGCCGACATGGACGAGATCATCACGAGCGGCTCAGTCGCCACCGCTTCCTGCCCCGGGTTCCACGCACAAGAGGAAACAATGGACACCTCCGTCGACATGTACGACAATCTCGACGACACCGAGGAGGGTGAGGAGGAAGAACATCGAAGGAGGAGATGGAGCCGGCGTCGGCGATGAAAGGGAGAAAGAAGAAACAGGCGGCCAGTGCCAGGCCGGGCGAGCCGCGCATCAAGTGGACGTGCAAGGAAGATGAGTGCCTCGCCGAAGCATGGAAGACCGTTAGCATCGACCCGATCATCGGCTCGAATCAGAACGCCAACGTGTACTGGAGAAGGATCAAGACGATGTTTGATGAGCGCAAGTTGGTCGACCCCTACTTTGCCGACATCCACATGGAGCGCGGAGACAAGGCCATGGCAAACCATTGGGCGATCATCCAGGCAGCCTGCAACAAATGGCATGGGATCATCGAGGAGGTCGCGGCTCGCCCGGAAAGTGGCACCAACATCGAGGGTCAGGTATGTCTAGCCACCGGCTCACTTCTTTCGCCGTGTACGTCGATGACACTTGTTCTTCGGTTGTGCAGATGGTTCGGATGTTCAACATGTATAGCCAGGACAACAACGACCAAGAGTTCAAGTTCCTTCATGTGTTCTCCCGGATCGAGTCGTGCGAGAAGTGGAGGGAGGTCCGGCTCACCCTCGCCAAGGCCAAGGAGATGTACAAGCCGGACGCGCCTACCCCGGGGGCAGTGGATGGGCGCCTGATACGTCTCCAACGTATCTATATTTTTTGATTGTTCCATGCTATTATATTATCAACCTTGGATGTTTTATATGCATTTATATGCTATTTTATATGATTTTTGGGACTAACCTATTAACCTAGAGCCCAGTGCCAGTTTCTATTTTTCCTTGTTCTAGGGTTTCGAAGAAAAGGAATATCAAACAGAGTCCAAACGGAATGAAACCTTCGGAAAAGTTATTTTTGGAAAGAAAGCAATACAGGGGACTTGGAGTGCACGTGTCACACCCTCGATGCGACTATAGCTCCCACGTGTCGAGGCACGACTTAGAGACATAATCGCATTGAAGGCATATGTCGCAAGTCAGGCAATCATCACAAACATCCCATGTAATATAGATAATAAAAGGGATAACATAGTTGGCTTACACTCGCCACGTCAATCAAGTACATAAATAACATTACATCATCCAAACACTCATGGCCCGACTACGGTGCCAAAATAAAAGATAACCCAACATGCGAGATGGTCCCGATCACCCCAACTGGGCACCACTACTGATCATCAGGAAAGGAAACATAGTAATGTTGAGAGTCCTCGTCAAACTCCCACTTGAGCTCGAGTGCGTCACCTGGAGCTGAATCATCAGGCCCTGCATCTGGTGTAATAGTAATCTGTGAGCCACAGGGACTCAGCAATCTCGCACCCTCACGATCAAGACTATTTAAGCTTATAGGTAAGGCAAGGTAAATATAAGTGGAGCTGCAGCAAGCGACTAGCAGAAATGGTGGCTAACCTGTTTGCAAAAGAGAGCGAGAAGAGAAGGCAAAGCGCGAGCGAGAAACTAGACAGCAACCTGCGCAAGCATTACTCCAACACCGTGTCCACTTTCCGGACTCCGCCGAGAAGAGGCCATCACGGTAACACACTCAGTTGATTCATTTTAATTAAGTTAAGGTTCAAGTTATCTACAACCGGACATTAACAAATTCCCATCTGCCCACAACCGCGGGCACGACTTTCGAAAGTTCAAAATCCCTGCAGGGGAGTCCCAACTTAGCCCATGACAAGCTCTCACGGTCAACGAAGGAATAGACCTCCTCCCGAGATGTTCCGACCAGACTCGGTACCTCGGTTCTTCAAGACACTTCGACAGGTTAAAACAAGACCAGCAACACCGCCCGAATGTGCCGACAAATCCCGATAGGAGCTGCACATATCTCTTTCTCAGGGCACACTCAGATTGTCCTAGGTACGGGTAGGCCAGCCTAGAGTTGCCCCTGGTGGCCACCGGTAGCTGACAGGTGGACCAACACTCAGAGGAGCACTGGCCTGGGGGGGTTTAAATAAGATGACCCTCGGGCTCCGAAAACCCAAGGGAAAAAGAGGCTAGGTGGAAAATGGTAAAACCAAGGTTGGGCATTGCTGGAAAAGCTTTAGTCAAGGTGAACTATCAAGGGGTTCCCATTATAACCCAACCGCGTAAGGAACGCAAAATCCGGGAACATAACACCGATATGACGGAAACTAGGGCGGCAAGAGTGGAACAAAACACTAGGCGAGAGGCCGAGCCTTCCACCCTTCACCAAGTATATAGATGCATTAAAATAACATGGCAATATAATGATATCCCAACAAGTAAATAAATGTTCCAACAAGGAACGGCCTCCAATCTTCACCTGCAACTAGCAACGCTATAAGAGGGGCTGAGCAAAGCGGTAACATAGCCAATCAACGGTTTGCTAGGACATGGTGGGTTAGAGGTTTGACATGGAAATTTGGGAGGCTTGAAAGCAAGTGGTAGGCATCGTAGCATTGGCATAGCAAAAGAGCGAGCAAACTAGCATAGCAAAGATAGTAGTGATTTCGAGGGTATGATCATCTTGCCTGCAAAGCTGTCAGAGTTGACTGGATCCTCGAAAGCAAACTCAACGGGCTCCTTGTTAGCGAACTCGTCTCCCGGCTCTACCCAAACAAGACAAACAAGCAACAAGGACACAATCAACCACGTGCAAGGATCAAACAATATGATGCAAACATGGTATGCTATGCGGGATGCGATGCGGGATGCATATGCAAGATGTGACAGGAAAAGCATGAACCTGGCCTCAACTTGGGAAACCAAGTGTTCCACTGGAAAGATGAGATGAAATCGCTTGAAAACGATATAAAGAACGCCGGAATCGGAGTTACGGTTTGGAAAAGGCAAGCAAAACAAATATGACACCGGTCCGCGATTTACAGTAAGTAGCCATCTAAATGCAATGAGATGAACATGCTACAGCACTCAAACATGACAACAAAATACATGGCAGGGATGCACTCAAGATGCTTAACAAAAGTCTAGCACTAAGCTACGGTCAAATCATCCATCAACAGGTTCAAACAAGCATGGCAAAAATGCATATGGCAAACAGATTTCAGACTTAGTGAAATTAACACTTGTCTAGAATTTCAGATCAGGTAGCTCTCTTCGGAGCAACGAAAATACATGCTACAGGACCTGAACATGGCAAAGTAAAGCATGGCATGGAGCTACTCAAAGAGCTTAACAAAAGTCCCTTAGTGACCTTGAGCCAAAAGGGATCAGAAAATACAATTGCAAGTACGTGAACATGGGAAAAACATAATCAGTTCTCAGACTTAGTGAAAACTGGCACATGCTGAAACAGATATCAAGTAGGCATGTTTACGAGCTCGATGCACTCACTACAGAGCAAGGCATGACAAACTAAGCATACACCCATCAAGAATACACAAAATGAAAGCTAGACATGGCAATAACAATAGCATAGCATGCACGGGTCAACTACAATACCATCGGCAAAATTGCAAACAAGTTGACAATCTGCCCAGATTCACAAAGTAGCAAAAGTAGAGCTCGATTGACTCAATCTAGGGTGCTCCATAATTGCAAACAAAGATATGGATGGATAGAGCACTACAATATTAATAAAACATCCTTACTGATCATCCTCAAAAGAGGCACGGATCACTAGGAATCAACATGAACATATGGCATCATGAGATAAACACCTCAAGGGCTTAGTGGAATTGCTAAGTCCCTGAAAACAGAATTACCAAGTGCCTCACTTTGCAAGCTTGCACTAGTCATCACACACATCACAAAAATACATGGGTTGCACCTCTGGAAAGATGACAAAACCCTTAACAAAACATATGTAGAGCATCAGGGCATATCATGCACACAATAATCATGGCAAAAAATGACAAAACTCTAAATGGAGTAGCAGATCTGACAATTAACTCAAGTAGCCCTCTTCTAACAGCATTTCGGGCATCAAGATGAACTCAACTGAAAATGATGCAATGGAATGAAATGATGTACTCTCTGAGATGAACATTTTGATATGCTATATGCAGAATCGGAGCTACGGATGCAAAGTTACGAGGCTATGAACAACAGCACTTAGATCTGGAATTTTGGGACTTGGAAGAAAAACAACCTCCGGATCTAGGGTTTACTGTTCACGGCACGCGAACCGAGGTGGTGGCGCTGCTCGCCGGGGAAGACGAGGACGGTGGCGGCCGGGGCCTTGGCATGGGGGAGGAGACGGCCGGGGTGGTCG
>NC_057803.1:419597920-419606513 GCF_018294505.1 Triticum aestivum | reverse complement strand
GCGGCGCCTCGGGCGCGAGGAGGCGGGGCGAGGGAGCGGGCCTTCGGGGGCCGATGCTGGGCTCCCGGGCCGCGGCGGCGGCTGGCGGCGGAGGTGCCACATGGCACGCGGCGGTTGGTGGCGGTGCGATCCGGACGTTGTCCGGCTCCGTCCGGACACGTCCGGCGGCGGCGGAGACGGATTTTTTAGGGTTTCGGGGAGGGGGGCCCGAGATTTTCGAGGAGGACCTATTTATAGGCCTAGAGGGAGCTAGGAGAGTTCAAATGAGGTGCGGTTTTCGGCCACGCGATCGTGATCGAACACTCTAGATGATGGAGCAGGTTTAGGTGGGTTTTGGGACAAATTGGACGGGTGTTGGGCTGCAACACACACAAGGCCTTTTCGGTCCCTCGGTTAACCGTTGGAGTATCAAACGAAGTCCAAATGGTACGAAACTTGACAGGCGGTCTACCGGTAGTAAACCAAGGCCACTTGGCAAGTCTTTTTCCAATCCGTAAATGTTTAATCCCCACACACGAAAGAAAGTTAGGAATGACCACCGAAGGAGAACGAAGCGCCGGGATGCAAAACGGACAACGGGGAAAATGCTCGAATGCATGAGACGAACACGTATGCAAATGCAATGCACATGATGACATGATATGAGATGCATGACAACGACAACAACACACAGAGACAAAAACCCAAACCTGAGAAAAATAAAATAACTTAACGCCAGAAACGGCAAGAGTTGGAGTACAAATTGGGAAAGTTACATCCAGGGTGTTACAGCACGTCAGGGGATCAACGAGGAAGCCACGCGGCAGGGGGCGCGCACACCCCCCTGGGCGCACCCTCCACCCTCGTGGCTCCCCTGATGTATTTCTTCCGCCTATATATGTCCATATACCCAAAAACGATTGGGGAGCACAATAGATCGGGAGTTCCGCCGCCAGAAGCCTCCGTAGCCACCAAAACCAATCTAGACCCGTTCCGGCACCCTGCCAGAGGGGGGAAATCCCTCTCTGGTGGCCATCTTCATCATCCCGGTGCTCTCCATGACAAGGAGGGAGTAGTTCTCCCTCGGGGCTGAGGGTATGTACCAGTAGCTATGTGTTTGATCTCTCTCTCTCTCTCTCTCGTGTTCTTCAGGTGGTACGATCTTGATGTATCGCAAGCTTTGCTATTATAGTTGGATCTTATGATGTTTCTCCCCCTCTGCTCTCTTGTAATGGATTGAGTTTTCCTTTTGAAGTTATCTTATAGGATTGAGTCTTTAAGGATTTGAGAACACCTGATGTATGTCTTGCCGTGCGTATCTGTGGTGACAATGGGATATCACATGATTCACTTGATGTATGTTTTGGTGATCAACTTGCGGGTTCCACCCATGAACCTATGCATAGGGGTTGGCACACGTTTTTGTCGTGATTCTCCGGTAGAAACTTTGGGGCACTCTTTGAGGTTCTATGTGTTGGTTGAATAGATGAATCTGAGATTGTGTGATGCATATTGTATAATCATACCCACGGATACTTGAGGTGACGTTGGAGTATCTAGGTGACATTAGGGTTTTGGTTGATTTGTGTCTTAAGGTGTTATTCTAGTACGAACTCTAGGGCTGTTTGTGACACTAATAGGAATAGCCCAACGGATTGATTGGAAAGAATAACTTTGAGGTGGTTTCGTACCCTACCATAATCTCTTCGTTTGTTCTCCGCTATTAGTGACTTTGGAGTGACTCTTTGTTGCATGTTGAGGGATAGTTATGTGATCCAATTATGCTATTATTGTTGAGGGAACTTGCACTAGTGAAAGTATGAACCCTAGGCCTTGTTTCAACGCATTGCAATACCGTTTACGCTCACTTTTATCATTAGTTACCTTGCTGTTTTTATATTTCAGATTACAAAAACCTATATCTACCATCCATATACCACTTGTATCACCATCTCTTCGCCGAACTAGTGCACCTATACAATTTACCATTGTATTGGGTGTGTTGGGGACACAAGAGACTCTTTGTTATTTGGTTCCAGGGTTGCTTGAGAGAGACCATCTTCATCCTACGCCTCCTATGGATTGATAAACCTTAGGTCATCCACTTGAGGGAAATTTGCTACTATCCTACAAACCTCTGCATTTGGAGGCCCAACAACGTCTATAAGAAGGTTGTGTAGTAGACATCAGCGCCCTAATGGTAAGAAAAGCCAAGGCGGCGAGGGACGCGACACCTGCTGCCAAATGGCTGCAATCATCGATCGAGCAGTGCATCACCGACGCCAAGAACAGTGCTGCAAAGAGGGAGGAGAAATCCGACGCGCGGTGGCCAGCGTTGACGACGAAGCAGGCCGTGAAGCTCGACCTTCTCAGGACCAACATCGCCGCAAAGAAGAGGAACACCGACCTGACGTTCTTGATGGCGGCAGACATGTTTACGGTGGACAAGCATGTCAAGACGTGCTACCTGGCAGAGCGCAGCCTCATCTTGAACTAGATGCCCGGGCCAGCGCCGACTACCGCCCCTACACCCACACCAACAACAACACTGACACCCAGCCCGAGCGATGAAGCGGTGCCGATGCCGACCACTAGCCTGAGCACAGAAGCCACGCCGACGCCGAGCATGCATGCGTCCACGCCGACCCCGACCAGTCCCATGCCAAAGGAGCCCGCCGTTTGATGCGCTCTGTGTCTATGATTCCTTTCTTTTGATCATCGAACTTTCGGGCATGTTTGATCGCGAAACTGTGGCATGATGATCGCCGACTTGTGGCATGGTGATCATCGAACTTGTGGCGCTCTTTTGGTCACGGGAAAGACAAGTTTAATTTTTTGGGTGTCTGGGGGCCAAAACCTGGTGCGCGGCTGGGAACTCGATCGCCCCATGGCAAAAAAGCCGTCGACGCAAACGCGAAAATGCATTCACAGGGTGTGCTGGGGGGCCGAACAAGTGGAGATGCTCTTAGAAAGAATTCCTTATTTAGCACTATTTTAATTTTTGTTTCTGTTGACGTATAATGTGCTGCCTAGTCTCTTCCATCAGATCGGTCTTTTGATTGCATTGGCTAGAGCATGCACTTCTATATGGTATCAGAACCAACAGGTCTTGAGTTCAAGACCCGGCTGGCACAATTATATTGCAGCCCACTTTCGGTCCACGTTTAGGCCTGAGGGAGCCACACGTGAGGGGGAGTGTTGACGTATAATGTGATGCCTAGTCTCTTCCATCAGATCGATCTTTTGGTTTTCTTCCTCGCTTCCGCTCCGCTGCCGCCGCCGCCACTCTCGGCTGCCGCCGCTCGCGCCCCTGTCGCGACCCGCCGCCGCGTTTTGCCCATCTCCACGCGCTTCCGAACGCATCGCCCGAGCCCGTCTCCACGCGCTGATGCCGCTTTTCCATTGCGCCAGCCGCTCCCGCCAAAGTTGTCTCGACCCGTGGCGCTACTGCCTCGTGCCTCCATGGCCGGTGCCTCCCAATCAACTGCAGTACAGGTCGTGGCTACTTCGTCTCCCGTCAACGATGGATTTGCTAGCCCGCCAATAGCCCAAGCCATCGATGGATTTGCTAGCCTACCAATCACCCAAGAAGCCCGTCCGCCAGATGGATTTCGTCCGCAGCCCCCGCACATATACGACGCCCATCAATTATACGGTGCCCTGCAGCCTGCTGGTGCTCCATCCACGGTCAACCCCTGGTGGGGGTACGCCTCTGCGGACCCGCCGCCAGTGCTCTACAGCACGGCCCGTTCGCCATACGGGGCAGCCGTCACCTACGACGCGTCAGTTCCTATGTACGGGAATCCTATGTACGGGGCATACGGGACTCCACCCGCATCCACGTACGGGTCTTCACCTGCGTACGAGGCTCTGCCCGCGTACTGGTGGGGGTCATCAGCGGGCCAGCACTCGCCCGCTGGGCAGCAGCCAGACGGCGCCCAGCACCTGCAGCACCCGGCACCACAGTTGCAGTCGGGACTGTGTGGAGCGTACCCACCGCCGCCGTTGAGCGGCGGCTACGGCTTCCCCATGGCGTCTCCGTCCTCCTCGCCAGCCCGCTGCCGGCGCCTTGGGACCCGGTGCTTCTCACAGGGCTGCATGCCGCTCCTATGCCGAATAATTACACTGGAGGTGGTGATTGGTACATGGACACCGGTGCTACGGCTCACATGTTTGCTCATCCTGGTAACCTTGCCTCCTTCACTCCTGTCTCCACCGACCACCGCATCATTGTCGGCGACGGTTCCACACTTCCTATCACCCATGTTGGGCATGCTTCTTTTCCTTCTACTTCTACTCCATTATCTTTGTCTAACATACTTGTGTCACCTCATCTTATTAAGAATCTCATTTCCGTTCATTGTTTCACTCGTGAAAATCATGTTACCGCTGAATTTGACGAGCTTGGTTTTTGTGTCAAAGATGCTCGAACCAGGATGGTACTTCACCGATGTGACAGCCCCGACGAGCTCTATCCGGTGCACTAGCCTTCATCCCCCACCACCGCACCGGTTGCTCTCTCCACTGGCGTCGATCTCTGGCATGCTCGCTTGGGTCATCCCAACCCACTTCGTCATATTCTTAGGAGTTTCAGTTTCAGTTGCAATAAGATTGAGGATCACACTTGTCATGCATGTCGAGTCGGTAAACATGTTCGCCTGCCGTTTAATAATTCCACTACCATTGCTTCTTTTCCTTTTCAATTGATTCATAGCGATGTGTGGACTTCTCCGGTTCCCACTAACTCGGGCTATTTACATTATCTAGTCATTCTTGATGATTATTCTCATTATGTGTGGACTTTTCCTTTACGCAGAAAGTCGGATGCACTCTCTACCTTGACGGCTTTTTACTCCTATGTCCGCACATAGTTTGGGCGTCCCATCCTTGCGCTTCATACGGACAATGGAAAAGAGTTCGACAACCTCGCTTTCCGCACCTTTTTGTCGCATCACGGCATAGTTTTCCACCTCACATGCCCGTACACTTCACAGCAGAACGGTCGAGCCGAACGCGTCCTTCGCACTCTGAATGACTGCGTTCACACGCTCCTGTTTCATGCCAACGTGCCGCCTCGTTTCTGGCCGGACGCACTTGCCACTACATACTTCTCCTTAACATTAGACCCTGCCGCCCATGGTGGAACTACGCACCTCACCATCTGTAACGCCCTCGATGCGGCTATATCTCCCACGTGTCGAAGCACAACTTAGAGGCATAACCGCATTGAAAGCAATGTCGCAAGTGAGGTAATCTTCACACAACCCATGTAATACATAAGGGAAAGAGATACATAGTTGGCTTACAATCGCCACTTCACACAATTACATGAATAAAGAATTACATTATCCAAATACAATCAAGGTCCGACTACGGAACCAAAATAAAAGAAGACTACCTCAAATGCTACACATATCCCCCATCGACCCCAACTGGGCTCCACTACTGATCAACTAGAACGAAACAACACAAAGGAGAAGATCTTCATTGAGCTCCTCCTTAACCTTGGTTGCGTCATCTGCATGGTTCAACGGCACCTGCAAGCTGTTTTTGGAAGTATCTGTGAGCCACGAGGACTCAGCAATCTCGCACCCTCGCGATCAAGACTATTTAAGCTTATAGGTAGGGCAAACGGTATGAGGTGGAGCTGCAGCAAGCGACTAGCATATTTGGTGGCTAACATACGCAAATGAGAGCGGGAAGAGAAGGCAAAAGCATGGTCGAACAACTATGATCAAGAAGTGATCCTAGAAAAACCTACGTCAAGCATAACTCCAACACCGTGTTCACTTCCCGGACTCCATCGAGAAGAGACCATCATGGTTACACACGCGGTTGATGCATTTTAATTAAGGTTAACTTCAGGTTTTCTACAACCGGACATTAACAAATTCCCATCTGCCCATAACCGCGGGCACGGCTTTCAAAAGTTCAAATCCCTGCAGGGGTGTCCCAACTTAGCCCATCACAAACTCTCATGGTCAACAAAGGATATTCCTTCTAGCGGGAAGACCCGATCAGGCTCGGAATCCCGGTTACAAGACATTTCGACAATGGTAAAACAAGACCAGCAAAGCCATCCAGATGTGCCGACAAATCCTGATAGGAGCTGCACATATCTCATTCTCAGGGCACATCGGATGATCCAGACGTCGAGTAAGCCAGCCCAGAGTTGCCCCTGGTAGCCTCGGACATCGCTCAGTTGGACCAACACTTAGAGAAGCACTGGCCGGGGGGGGGTTAAAATAAAGATGACCCTTGAGCCAGCCGACTCAAGGGAAAGAAAAAGGCTAGGTGGCAAATGGTAAAACCAATGTTGGGCCTTGCTGGAGGAGTTTTATTCAAGGCGAACTGTCAAGGGGTTCCCATTATAACCCAACCGCGTAAGGAACGCAAAATCTGGGAACATAACACCGATATGACGGAAACTAGGGCGGCAAGAGTGGAACAAAACACCAGGCATAAGGCCGAGCCTTCCACCCTTTACCAAGTATATAGATGCATTAATTAGATAAGAGATATTGTGATATCCCAACAAGTAAACATGTTCCAACAAGAAACAACATCTCCATGTTCCAACAAGGAACAAACTTCAATCTTCACCTGCAACTAACAACGCTATAAGAGGGGCTGAGCAAAGTGATAACATAGCCAAACAACGGTTTGCTAGGACAAGGTGGGTTAGAGGCTTGGTTCAACAATATGGGAGGCATGATAAGCAAGTGGTAGGTATCGCAGCATAAGCATAGCAAAAGAGCGAGCAACTAGCAAGCAAAGATAGAAGTGATTTCGAGGGTATGGTCATCTTGCCTGAAATCCCGCAAGGAAGAAGAACGATTCCATGAAGAAGGCAAACGGATGTAGTCGAACGGTTTCTCACAAACGCGACGTTATCGGAACCAACCCGAAGAAGCAACACCGGAAAAAAGCACACAACATAGTAAACAACCAACACATGAACATGGTATGATATGCGGGATGTGGTATGTGATGCATATGCATGATTTGGAAAGGAATGATTGAACCTGGCCTCAACTTGGAAATCCAAGAGTGCCACTAGAAATGGGAGGTAATTTTGGTTGAAATCGATATAAAGATCACTGGAATCGGATGCACGGTTTGGAAATGGCAAGCAAAACAAATATGGCACCGGTCTGCGATAATCAGTAAGTGACCAACTAAATGCATCAAGATAAATATGCTACAGCAATCAAACATGGAAACCAAATACATGGCAGGGATCCACTCAAGAAGCTTAACAAAAGATGAACACTGAGCTATGGCTAATTCATCCATTAACAGGTACAAACAAGCATGGCAAAAGTGCAAATGATAACAGGTTTCAGACTTAGTGAAATTAACACAAGTCTGGAATTTATCACCAGGAAGCACACTTTAGAGCATGAAAACTATAAGCTACAGGACCTTAACATGGCAAAGCAAGGCATGTAATGAAGCTACTCAAAGCACTTAACAAAAGTCCCTTAGTGACCTTGAGCCAAAAGGGATCAGAAAATACAATTGCAAGCATGTGAACATGGCAAAAACATAAATAGATTCAGACTTAGTGAAAAACTGGAGCATGCAAAACAGTTAACGAGTAGGCATGTTTACGAGCTTGATGCACTCACTACAAAGCATGGCATGACAAACTAAGCATACACCCATCAAGAAGACATGGCATAGAATCTAGACATGGCAAGAACAACAATATAGCATGCATGGATCAATAGCAACAACCTTGGCAAAATCGCTAATCATGTCAACGATCTGCCAGGAACATTTTATAGAAAAAGTAGAGCTCGATTGACTCAAGTTAGGGTGCTCCATAAATGCAAAGAAATACATGGATGGATAGAGCACCACAATGTTAACAAAACATCCTTACTGATCATCCTCAAAAGAGGCACGGATCACTAAGAAACAACATGAACATATGGCATAACAACAAAAATAGGACAAGGACTTAGTGAAATTCTATGTCCCTGAAATCAGCATTACCGATTACGCTACTTTGCAAGCTTGTTCTAGTCACCAAAAATGTCACAAAAATACATGGCAAGCACCTCTGTAAAGATGGCATGGCATATAACAAAACACATGTAGAGCTCAGGGTCATATCATGCACACATTAATCATGGCAAAAATGACAAAATGTCATTTGCTGAAACACACCTGACAAATTCATCACATAGCCCTCTTCCAACAGCATTTCGGGCATCAAGATGAGCTCAAATGAAAATGATGCAATGAGGTGAAATGATGTACTCGTCGAGGCGAACATTTTGATATGCTACATGCACGAATCGGAGCCACGGATGATGAGTTATGATGCGATGAAGATTACAAAAAAGACTAGGGTTTCAGAAAGAAAGTCAACCGTCTCGTTTGGATCTGGATCTGGATCCGGTACTGTAGCGGCACACAAAACGAGGATGCTCGCCGGAGAAGACGGTGATGGCCGGAGGGAGGGCGCGGTCGCCGGAGACGGGCGCGCCGGTGAAGGGTGGCGCGGGGCCGGCGCGGGCAGCGAGCAAGGCGGGGCGGCGGCGAGCCGTGCAGGAGGCGGCGCGGCGAGCTGCGCCGGCGATGGTGGCGGGCGTGCACCGGCGAA
>NC_057803.1:419586725-419597376 GCF_018294505.1 Triticum aestivum | reverse complement strand
GGAGCGAGATGGGCCCGCGCGGGCCAGCCTCGGGCCCCGCTGGCCGCGGCGGCGCGCTGAGGAGAGAGAGGGATGGCGGCGCCTGAGTGGTTGGAGGCGGTGGTGATGCTGAGGTGGCACGCTCCCATTGGACGGGGTGATGTGGCGGCAGATTAGACGCGTCCGCCGATGAGCGGACATGTCCGGTGGCGCGAGAAGGAAGAATTTTAGGGTTCATCCGTGAAAAATTCGGGGAGGCACACATATATATAGGTAGAGGGAGTTAGGAGAGTCCAAATGAGATGCGGTTTTCGGCCATGCGATCGTGATCGAACGACCGAGATGATGGAGAGGGTTTTGGTGGGTTTTGGGTCACTTTGAAGGGGTGTTGGGCTGCAACACTCACGAGGCCTTTTCGGTCCCTCGGTTAACCGTTGGAGTATCAAACGAAGTCTAAATGGCACGAAATTTGACAGGCGGTCTAACGGTAGTAAACCAAGGCCGCATGACAAGTCTCGGTCCAATCCGAAAACGTTTAACACCCGCACACGAAAATAGGTAGAAAGGGACACCGGGTGACGTAGGAGCGCCGGATTGCAAAACAGACAACGGGGAAAATGCTCGGATGCATGAGACGAACATATATGCAAATAAAATGCACATGATGACATGATATGCAATGCATGACAGCAAGCAATGACAAGGCAATAACAGCGAATAACTAGAGGACACCTGGCACATCGGTCTCGGGGCGTCACAACATCTTCTCTTTGGTACGCCCCCGTCTTATGACGACTTGCATATTTTGGGTGCCTTTGCTATCCTAGCATTGCCGACACTGCTTCTCACAAATTTGCACATCTATCTGTCGCTTGCATCTTCATTGTCTACCCCTCCAACTCCAGGGGATATCGATGCTACGATCCCGTCTCCCACCGTGTGTTCACTTCCCGGCACGTTTACTTTGATGAGCATGTGTTTCCGTTTCACCAGGTACCCCCAGCTGTTCCTCCCGCCATTGGTGACGCGGGCTCCTCGATGTCTCTCCCAGGGCACTCGCGCGCCTCTCTTGGTGCGCCCCACGGTTTTGAGGCGCGCCCCCCGCATGCGGCGCCTCCTACAGCCGCGGCGCCCCCGACATTGGCGCCCGTGGCCCCCGCGGCTCCCCGGGCGCCCCCGGCGCCCCTGATGTTGGTGCCCTCGGCACTCGCGGCCCCTGCGGCCCCCTCGGCACCCCCTGCGCCACCGGCGCCCGCACCCCCCCCCCAGTGCCTGTGGCCGGTCCGGTCACCCGCGCCCGTACGGGCGTTTTTCGCCCGAGCTCGCGCTATGCCTCGGCTGACTACGTCCATGCGGCGTCCACCTCTGAGCCGTCGCCGTTGCCGTCCTCCATTCAATCCGCTCTTCATGACCCGCTCTGGATGGCTACGATGCAAGAGGAGTTTGACACCCTGTTGCGTAACCGGACGTGGCAGCTTGTTCCCCGTCCCCGGCACGCCAACGTGATTATCGGGAAGTGGGTCTTTAAACACAAGCTCCGTCTCGATGGTACCCTTGATCGCTACAAAGCGCGTTGGGTAGTTCGTGGCTTCCGACAGCGTGCTGGCATCGACTTCACCAACACCTTCGCTCCGGTTGTCAAGCCCGGCACGATACGCACGGTTCTCTACCTTGCGATCTCCCATGCTTGGCCAGTGCACCAGATGGACGTCTCCAACGCCTTCCTCCATGGTCACCTCGAGGAGCAGGTCTTCTGCCAACAGCCCACCGGGTTTGTTGACCCGGCGCTTCCCGACCACGTGTGTCTGCTTTCGCGGTCCTTGTACGGACTCAAGCAGGCTCCGCGCGCTTGGTACCAGCGCATCGCGGCGTTTCTCCACCAGCTTGGGTTCCACTCTACCCGCTCGGACGCCTCACTCTTCATCTATCATCAGGGGTCTAACATGGCCTACTTGCTGCTCTATGTCGACGACATCATCCTGACGGCATGTACGGCTGGTCTCCTCAGTCAGCTCACGGCTCGTCTTCGCGCTGAGTTCGCCATCAAGGACTTGGGTCCTTTGCACTACTTCCTCGGTGTCGAGGTGGTGCGCCGTCCGGATGGCTTCTTCCTTCATCAGCGGAAGTACGCTCACGAGTTCCTCGAGCGCGCTGGCATGCTTAACTGTAAGCCCGCCGCTACGCCTGTTGATACGAAGGCCAAGCTTTCTGCCACGGATGGTTCTCCTACTTCGGATGGTGCTTTATATCGGTCTATCGTTGGTGCTCTCCAGTACCTCACTCTGACTCGACCGGAGATCCAGTATGCCGTGCAGCAGGTGTGTCTTCATATGCATGCTCCTCGAGACGTTCACTTGGCTGCCGTCAAGCGGATTCTCCGCTATATCTGTGGCACTATGGATCTTGGTGTCACGCTTCACGCCTCCGCCGACACCGCCCTCACCACCTACTCCGATGCAGACTGGGCGGGCTGCCCTGACACTCGTCGCTCCACTTCGGGCTATTGTGTCTATCTTGGACCCTCACTCATCTCGTGGTCGTCCAAGCGCCAGCCTACGGTTTCTCGTTCCAGTGCTGAGGTTGAGTATCATGCGGTGGCCAACGCCGTCGCTGAGTGTTCGTGGCTTCGTCAGCTGCTTCAGGAGCTCTCTTGCCCTGTTAACCGTGCCACGGTGGTCTACTGCGACAACGTCTCGGCGGTCTACCTCTCCGCTAACCCGGTGCATCATCGACGGACCAAGCATATTGAGTTGGATATTCATTTTGTTCGGGAACAGGTTGCCCTTGGCCATATTCGTGTTTTGCACGTCCCTACTTTCCAACAATTTGCCGATATCATGATCAAGGGCTTGCCTACGGCGTCATTTGAGGAGTTCCGGTCCAGTCTTTGTGTCAGCCGTGGTGCCGCTTTGACTACAGGGGGAGGGGGGTGTTGAGTATATGTGTTATGTGCATATTGTGTATTGGGCCCGCCTCCTAGTTCCTTGTATAGTCGAGGTCCGTGGCCCACATTTGTACATCATATATACGTGTCTATGCACGAAGAGCAATACATCGTGCAATTACAACATCATACATGGTATCAGAGCCAAGAGGTCTTGAGTTCAAGACCCGGCTGGCGCAATTATATTGCAGCCCACTTTCGGTTCATGTTTGGGCTTGAGGGAGCCACACGGGAGGGGGAGTGTTGACGTATAATGTGTTTCCTAGTCTCTTCTATCAGATCGGTCTTTTGGTTGCATTCACTAGAGCATGCACTTCTACAGTTTCCCTATTTGACACTAAGAATTTTTTTCTTTCCTACCTATACTAAGTCTAAATTTTATGCCCTTTATAACACTCTCGTCCGTTTTTGTGTCTAACGCTGTTAAATTGCATGTGAAAAGCCGCCTTTGCCCCTTCTGTAATACGTCACTAGCTCCCCGAATACATCCCCCGATGGTCCACAAGTCGCTGCGGCGTGAGTGGGAGCAGACTTGCCGTATGCGCTAGCTCGCTCGGTAGGCGCTTGGGTGTAGCGGCGTGCCGGGTCCCGAGGGCAGCTACGGCGACGAGGAGGGGATGCGGCTACGGCTACGCATGAAGCTCGTGTGGCGGCGGCTCACGCATGCGGTGTGGCGGCAACGCGCGGATCTCGTGCAGCTCGCAGCCTAGCGCGCAAAGGGCGGGTGGCGGCCGGCAGAGCTGTGGCACGACAGTTACGCGACGTCTGGGAGCTGCGCGTTTGGCAGCCGGGACGGCGCACGGGGGCACGGTGGCAGCAACGCATGCTGTTTAGCCATTACCGTTCGTCGGAGGAGAATCTATCTCTTATCCAAGGAATAACGAGGGCTTCCTCGATGAACATAATGCTGGGCGGCGCCATCAATCTGAATATCTTCAGAAGATAATTCTACACACACTTAATTTGTTACACCAAAGTACTCCCTCGTTTCAAAATAGATAACCTAACTTTGTACTAACTAGTACTCCCTTCATTTTAAAATGTAGTGCTTATAGATTTTTTTGAAGTCAAACTTGCCAACTTTGACCAAGTTTATAGAAAAAATTGTTTACATCTACAATACCAAACATGTACATTCTGAAAAATATAATTCATGATGTATTCAATGATGTGCATTTCGTATTCTAGATGTACCTACACTTTCTCTATAAATATGGTCAAAGTTTGTATTCTTTGACTTCTGTAAAAAATCTATAGGCACTACATTATGGAACGGAGGGAGTACAAAGTTAGTATAAAATTGGTTTATCTATCAAAACTAGTATAAAGTTGGATCATCTATTTTGAACCGGAGGAAATATATCTTTGCATCCGCTTGATATTACCACTTATCTTGCGTCCAGGAACAGAAATGGATATAGAATATAGGCGTCGTTTTACTGAGTCGAGAAGGCAATATGTTTTGGCATCAATTACAGGTTTTTGATGCTTCTGAATATATAGTTTTTGCCTTTACCAGAGCCTGGTTGGTATGTCCCTTTGTGTGCGTGTGTCACGGGAACTGGTGTTGCATGCTAGTCAGCTACGTAGCCGCCGGAACGGCTGCAGGGTTAGGTGAGCTGGTCATGTTTTTTTTGTTCTTTAATATTACTAAAATTTTGATCACATACCACATGAGGGATGTTAGTGTCTTTGTATGTGCAATTTAACAGAGTTAGATGGAAAAATGGATAAAAGTGTTATAAAGACATAAATTTTAGACTCAATGTTAAATAGGGAATTTTTATTTATAGTATCAAATATTTTCTTCGTCCGGAAATACTTGTCATCAAAATGGATAAAAAGAGATGTATCTATATATATTTTAGACTCAAAGATAGAAAATTTTAGTTGTAAATACATCATTTTTTATCCATTTTGATGATAAGTATTTTCGAACGGAGGAAGTAGTAAACTACTCACTACTCTCTCTGTCCCATAATAGTCCCATAATGTAAGATCGTTTTTCACACCATATTAATATAGAAAACGCTTTTATATTATGGGACGGAGGGAGTAAAATTTAAAACAGTCTTAAATAAAGAGTTCTCTCATACACTTACGAACCACTAGGCATCAGACTCTACTCTGATGCCTTGCGTCAATCAGACTAGCTGCTTGCCGTTAGATTAGGCTAGTCATAGTGGGAGTAACTTAGCTAGTAACATAGCGCACTTCAAGAAAATTTTACTTATGTGGCAAAGAGTTAATGGGAAGTGGTAACATAATATGTTACTGTAACATAGCGCTTCTAAAGACAATATGAGTCTACATGCTAATAAATGAAGCCATCTATGACACTAGTACTATATTACTTTGCACTATGAAGGTGGTAACTTAGACTAGTGTCATGTGCATGACACTAGCATAAGTTACTCCTCACTATGACCAGCCTTAGTGATATCTGATGCGTCTGATGCATGAATAGAATAATGTGGGCCTAGGCAGTTACTGTGCATGCATGGGCCATTAATTGTTGGCCTAGGTAGTACGTGGGTTCGGTGCTTCGTTTTTTTCTGCCACAAATAATTGGTTGAAGAGTTTATTTGAAAATTTGGATGCAGAATTATTTGGAATCTACCAGTCTTCTTTTAACGCCACAAGCGTTGCTTCCATCGTGATTGGAATTTGTTTCGGTCCAATATTTTGAATTTAACAGGTTTTTTCAACGTGGCAAAACAAATGTTTACATAGATACGAGAATTCTCTTCAAACACGACTGGAATTTGCTTCAGTTTGACAGAACCTTTTGCCTTATATAATGGTATATTTTGTTTCCAAACATCACAATATTGTTTCCGCTAATAAACACATATAGAAATACAAATGTGCACCCTTTTCTTCCATCATAGGAAAATCAAGCATCCAACCCAACAACCCATGCTTCATAAACCATAGTCATTTTTCTCCAAGCAACCAAGTGGTGCGTATGGCTAGTTTGCTTCCAAGCTGATGACCATAACCCTTAGCACTGAGATGCTCGACAGCATGCTGCATGCTAGGCCCACCATCGACCGTCGTGTTATTCTCACCATCAGCAAAGTATGTTTTTCCGCTTCCATCAACCTTGTAGAAATTTAGAAGGGTGAATTGTTTGATGTGTATACAAAGATGATTCTTAATACAACACAAAGCATGGAAATGCCACAAACCAAACAAAATGTAGAAGCACAGATGTGAAAGATACGAAGCAGACTATACACATTGAAGAAGTATAGCTATATATGTGGCATATGAAACAAATTGTACACCGTGAAGAAAAGTGTGATTCATACGAATCATGAAAATTTGGATGCAACTTATTCATACAATCTCAACATAATATCTACATAGTGGAAGTGCATATATTTATTCTAAATGGGAATACAAAAGATTTATATGTAGTCATTCAAATTAAGTTCAGAAAGGAGTGGCTGTTTTGTGCATAATATGTGTGAAACTTAGGAAGCATGGGTTAGTTTTAAATTAAGTAAATACATGACGGCTGCAAACATACGCATGCAAAGAAGCAAAACTAAACTCATTGTAGAAGCACAAGTTTCAAATGTATGAAGCAAACTCGACTCAGTGAAGAAGCACTAGCATGAGAAATATGAAGCAAGCTGATATGTATTTCCCATGCAAAAATATGATACGTATGAAACATATAAAGTTGTAAGCATGGTATGAATGAGGAGAATCACAACCTAGATCAGATGGGGGCTCATTCTTACAACCTGCCGCATGTAGTACCTTCAACTCGCACGGAACCTAGACAACAAAGATGCGAAAAGGTGTCGCGATTTAATGACTGAATACAGAATGAACGAGACAAAATCATGTCCACAATCATGAAAAAACCAAGATATTGAATAGATATAGGTCAAACAAATTACAGAACACAATGATGGCCAAAACCAACCAACAGTAGCAATGAAGGGATTTTGTACTGTATTAGGAGGAGATGACTCAAACCCTAGGTCAGCTGAGGATGGGTTGGGCGAAACCTTCAGTAATCCACTCGTCGTGGCTTCCTTCCCGAATAGAAACGACGTACCGACGAGGTCGACCGCATGCCACAACAGCAAATGGAGTAGGGTCCGATCTTGGTGGAGACAAGCATGACGGCTCTGCGTTTGCGAGGTCGTGGACGAGCAGTTTGTAGGCCAGTCCTCGCGTGGCCGCCGAACGGGATGACGCACCGACGATGCGAAGAGGAGGGCCGGGCGGCGAACGGGGACGACGATGACGGCGCTAAGGAAGGACGGCCAGACGGGTGCGCGAGGGATGGAACCAGGTGAGATGAGTTGTGTCGTGAATACAGGGTAATTAATTTGGGAAGGAGCGATTAGGGGAGTAGTAGTTTGGAAAGTTGGCCCAGGAATTTTAGTGTGTCTCTCAGCCGTGAGATCCAACTGGGATCGACGGCACACGGCCGGTCTAACTAATGCTTCCGATCAGACGTCTGGAGGTAAGTGTTTCCCGGCTCGGAAGGCGCTTTCTTACAGCTGCTCTGCCCTCAGCTAAACCAGCGCACACCAAAAAGAAATGGAGGAGAAAAGAAAAATGGCGGGTTTGCTCCGGCACATCGCCGCCGCTCTCCTTTTCCTCGTCACGGCCGCTTCGACCGCCGGTGCTTCCACTTATTACGCCTCGGATCCCAACCTCGGATCCGCCCGCGTCATCTTCCAGGTCCTCCCCCATGATCTTGATTCCTGTTCCTGTTTCTGCTCTTACCGTCGTGAGATTCGCACCCAGGTGTTTCGCCTTGAACTCCTGCAAATTGAGCGGCCTATTCTAGCGTTTGGGGGAGGAAAAATATCCCGGAATTAGTTTTTGTAGATTAAATCCTCTATATCTGTCGACGAATTTGCTTTTCTTTTTTTGAAACTTGTCGATCGATTTGTGAATCGTGAGTATCCATGAGGATCTTAGCTGGAATTTCCGAGCCGCTGCTGTAGTTCCACAAAGATTCGTTTTGGAATTGGTTTAGCAAGGGTGGTACGGCCAGAGTGTATTGGAGTTAAGAGTGAGAGGATTGCAAGATCCAGGAATCTAGGATTGGTGAGTGAGCTGCTGCATATTTCTCGTCAAAATTCTGATTTTCTCGGTTACTCCTATTGGCCGAATACACCTAACTACTCCCAACTGCTACTCCCTCCGTTCCAAAATAGATGGCTCAACTTAGTATAAAGTTAGTATAAAGTTGGGTTATCTGTTTTGGAACGAAGGGAGTAGATGATACGGCTGTAATGGCAGAAACCGGATCAGATTTTTTCTATAAAGGGCGACTTTAGTATCTCAGAATGTAGCATCAAGTGATACAAAAGCATTATGAGTAACACCCTGCCTCTATATAATTAGGATGCACACAGCTAAATCCAGAAGTCTGACAATAATTCATTACATAAAACCGACAAATCAGCAACAGTGGAGTCCTATAGACCGATACTATGCCTATGTCGAAGGGGGTGGTGGATCGATCCGTAGGTTATGCTGACACACATGTCGGGAAAAAACCTCCGTAAGCACCTGCTTCAATCGCACGCACACCGCCATGAACAGCGGTTGGTACTCCGGCCATTGTAGCATAGACCACGTACATACGAGTGTGTACGTTGGAAAATAACCTGCAAAGGAGAAGCCTTTTTGTCATAAAAAACCAAATCATTTCTACATAGTCAAAGCGAATGAATTAAGGCATACGCTCCCACCCTTATTAGTGTTTTTAACCTATTTGTAATAGCGTCCAACCAATGACCAAAAATATTGGCAACACTTGTGGGCGGATACAAATTTGATGCTATTTGGATGACCAACCACGTAGAACGCGCACTTGCATTGGAAAAATAGGTGTTTGATTGTCTCATCATGAGTACAAAAACAACACTTATTACTCCCTAGCCAGTTGCGTCATGCGAGGTTGTCTTTAGTTAACACAATTCCCCTACAAAGATACCACATGAAGATTTTCACTTTTAGTGGACTCTTAGACTTCCAAGTTTTCTTGTTATTACTCACTGGTACCTCAGAGTGCGTGAGTGCATGGTACGTAGAGTCTACTGTGAAAGAGGCTGATGTTGTAAGGTTCCAACGAAACACATCCCGTCCTTGTGTCAGGTTAATCGAGTCCAACCGGAATAAAAGATTATGCCATGACACAAGTTGGGGGCCAATCAAATCGTGCCTGAACGAAATATTCAGCAGGGAAGAACTGAGCACGTGCGCAATAGTATTATTCTTATCGTGAGCAATGTTATACAAGGTTGGATATTGTTCTCTGAGACTGGCATTGCCTAGTCAGATGTCTCCTATCGTGAGCAATGTTATACAAGGTTGGATATTATTCTCCGAGACTGGCATTGCCTAGTCAGATGTCTTCTCAGAAACGAATCTCTGTTCCGTCCTTTATCGCGAAAGACCCAAAGCGAAAGAGATGTTTCGTTGCCACCATTAGGCCAGCCTAGAAGTGTGAGTCGCAAAGTTTCCAATATGCCTGAGACACCGCCTTTTGGCCTAGATACTTGTTGCACAACATGGTTTGTCAAACACCATCCTTAGTAAGAAGTTTAAATAACCATTTACTGAGAAGGGCCTCATTCTTGACCTGCAGGTCATGAATTCCAAGGCCGCCTTGGTCTTTAGGCCTACAAACCACGCTCCATTTGGCAAGCTTGTATTTTTTCTTTTCACCGTCTCCTTGCCAAAAGAATCTGGATCTAAAATAGTCTAGTCTTTGCAGGACCCCTTTTGGGAGTTGGAAGAAAGAAAACATATAGAGAACCATATTTGTGAGGACGGAGTTAATCAAAACCAGCCAACCTCCAACTAAGAGCAATTTTCCTTTTCAACTGCTCAACCGTTTCTCTAGACGCTCCTCCACATGCTTCCACTTTGCAATGGTGAGACGCCGATAATGAACTGGTATTCCCAGATATTTTATCGCGAACTGGCTAAGTGCGCAACCAAATAGGTCAGCATAATCGGCCGCCGCCTCAATGGCTTAAAGCAGAACAATTCACTTCTATGTAAGTTAATTTTGAGGCCCGACATTTGCTCAAACATTGAAAACAAGAGTTTCAGATTTCGAGCTTTGTTCAGGTCATGTTCCATAAAAAGAATTGTGTCATCGTCATATTGCAAAATAGAGAGGCCACCATCCACAAGGTGTGGCACTACTCCCGCAATCTGTCCATCCTGCTTGGCGCGCTCAATCAGAATAGCCAACATGTCAGCAACAATGTTAAATAACATTGGGGATATGGGGTCACCTTGTTTTAGTCCTTTTTTTGTCTGAAAGTAATGACCTACATCATCATTGACTTCGATGGCCACACTACCGCCAGTTACAAAGTTTTGGATCCAGTGGCGCCATTTATCGGAGAAACCTTTCATCCTTAGGGCTTGTTGGAGAAAAGACTACTTGACCTTGTCATAGGCTTTTCAAAGTCAATTTTGAATAATACTCCACTCGGACCAGGAACTGAGATGCCCCCCTCCGCTCCAACGCGCTCCCCCTAGCCCAACCCCTACCAGCCCCGTCGCCGGCGAATCCTCGCCGGTAGCCTCCTCCTCAGACCCCCCCTTCCCCCACCTCCCATGGCGTCCCCTCGCAGCAGCTCTGGCGACCTCGACCTCGGTTCCGCTGGCTCGCGACGCTGGCTAGAATCGGACGATGAGTCGTCCACTCGGTCCTATAGCAGGGTCGCC
>NC_057803.1:419502822-419586300 GCF_018294505.1 Triticum aestivum | reverse complement strand
CCCTACGGCCACTCGCCTCGGCCCCCGCAGCGAGGTCCACTGGGCCAATGGCGGCGTGGAAGTCGACGCCGACGGATTCCAGACCCCTCGCCGCAGGAACCGCCATCGGGGTGTGCAGCGCACGGCTGCTGCATGCCCCCTCCCACAACGACGACGCAGGCGGTCCCCGGAGGAGTCCACCGGACTGTGCTTCCGCTGCCTCGAGCCCGGCCACCCCGTGTGGCGTGCACCAACGAGTCCGATGCCGCCGTTGTCTCTACCCTGGACACAACTCGCGCGACTGCTCCAAGTACCACCGTGGCGTGCTGCGCGCCCCTCCCGCCGCTGCGGGCACCTTGGCCGCCGTGGCCCAGGCGGTGCCGCGCTCCGCACACCGACACCACCCGCAACGTCGCCCCCGCCCGCAAGTCAAGCCCCTGTGCGCGTCATCCTCTCGCGCTCTGTGGAGATGAAGAAGGCAAAGGCGGTGCTACGCCGTGGCATGGTGGTCTCCATCACCGGAGACAGACCGGCGGTGGCTGCTCGCGACGTTGAGGACATCCTGTACCTCTCCCTCGACCTCTACCCCGAAGACTTCACCATCCGTGCCTTCCACCGGGAGGATTTCGTCCTCATCTTTGCCACCCGCGAGCTCATGGACCGCCTCGCCGGCGACCACATCATCAGAAGGCCCGGCTTCACCCTCGTGCTCTGTCCATGGAACAAGCTCGCCCACGCCGACGTTGGTTCCCTCGACCACTCTGTGCGGCTTGAGCTCCGAGGCATCCCGGCCCAGGCTTGGCACCTGTCCACGGCCGAGCACCTGCTGGGCAGCAGCTACTGGATTGAGCGGCTCCACCCGAGCACGCGCTCCTGCGCTGACCTCGCCACCTTCTGGGTGACCGCGCGCACCCGCGACCCTGCAAGCATCCGCCGGGCAGCCATCCTCGATATCGTGGAATCCGTCCCCGCACGCATCCGCTCCATGCCACCGAGCACCCGCACCCTCTAGTACCCGGTGTCCATCACAATCGCCGTCGCCACCGCGGCCGAGCGGCCTGCCCAGGTCGCCAATGAAGAACGCGGCCCGCAAGATGGTGCACCCGACGCGGGTGATGGGGAGGCTAGGCAAGGCAGCGAGGGCAGCCGTGGCCGTTGGCGCAGGCGCAAGCGCCGCCGCACTTCTGACGCCCCCGATGGCATGGCCATCGACTCCGTTGGCTGGCGCTCGTCCAACCACCATGCACGCGCTGATGGCATCGCCGTTGATGCTGGCTGGCCCAACTCCCGTACTCGTACGGTTGCAGCGGTGCCGCCGCCGACGAGGCGAATCACTGGCCGCACGATGGACCCCTGGCCCACAGCTGGTGACCCTCGCAGTTCCCCTTGCTTTGCCAAAAGGGGAAAATGCGGTGGAAAGAAAAAGAGGTTGGCAGAGGAGGCCAGACGTGCAAAGGCTGCATCCCTTGCGGCTGCTTTACCCCCCGCCCTGCCACGTGTGGCCCGCCTGTCCCTGCTCTAGAAGCCCCCCGCCATTGGCCGCGACCCCTCCTTGCTAGACGGAGGGCGTTGGCACCCACCCATCGCCCCGCGCAATAGGACGGCCCCCAAGGGCCCACCTACGAGGCTGCCGGGCTACGTGGGGATCTCCCTGGCATGCATGGGGATCAGGACATCAACCCAGCCAGCCAATCCTTGGTCCCCGACTCCTAGCCTTTGGAGGTCACGCCTGGGGATCGGGACAGAGTCCCAGCCAGCCAGTCCCTGGTCCCCGACTCCCAACCTTTGGAGGTCACGCCTGATCCGATGTCGGGGCACTCGGATGCTTTGCCGCTGCCACTCGCT
Organism: Triticum aestivum; assembly: GCF_018294505.1. NCBI lineage: Eukaryota > Viridiplantae > Streptophyta > Magnoliopsida > Poales > Poaceae > Triticum > Triticum aestivum. Next base: position 419,584,476 of record NC_057803.1, on the reverse strand, counting down.
GCTGGCTCTGCGCCCACAGCGGACCGGTCCACGAAGCCTCTACAAGCGATGGAGCCCACCTCGCCCAACCCCAAACGGCCAGTCGAGGCCACCCAGGGGCCTCTGGAAGCACCCGCTAGCAACGTGTTGCACACAGAACCTGCCTTGGTTGCCGCTCCAGCCCCACAAGTCGTCGAGGCCCATCACGCTGTCCGGCTCGAAGCCCAACAGGAAGCCCAGCGTGGGGCCCAGCATGCGACCCCGAGCGACAACGCAGGCGGCGACGTAGGTTCCGCCTACATTCCGTGCCCACCTGAGCGCTTCGCGTCCCCACCAATCATTATGCGCCGCTCCTGACCGCGCGCTGTGGCTCCCACGTCCTGTACCCTAGGTGATTTCCTCTCTGCCGCCACCAAAGAGATCGACGCCGCCCTGCCGGCCCCTGGCCGACGCCAACGACGGGTCCCGCCTAATTTCACTTGGCGTGGGAGATCAGCCGCGCCCACCGCTCGCAAGACGGTAGCGCCGCCGACAGCTGAGAGGCGTTCCCAGATCTACATTTTGCGCACCCTTGGCATCGTCGGGGTCAACCAGAGGATCACCGCGGCGGAGATGCAGGCGTATGAAGGTCTCTTCGCAACTACCATTCCCTTGTCCGTCCTCTTGGCCATAGCTGCCCTAGTTGATCGCGAGCTCCCCGCGGATCCAGCCATCGCGCCGATCACCATGATGGTCGCTGGCAGTCCCATCGAGGCATAGCCGCGTCGCGCCCCACTACGCCGACCTCTGCCCAATGGATCACAACCCCAAGATGCTCATTTGGAATGTGCCCGGCCTCAACGCACGCGCTCGCCGCACCGCCATCCGCTCGCTCGTTGTAGCCGGAAACGTGTCCATTGTCCGCCTCCCAGAAACGAAGATGGCTTTGATTTGCTCGTTGACTGTCCTTGAGACCCTTGGCTCGGAATTCGACGACTACGTGTACCTCCCCGCGCTTGGTACTCGTGGTGGAATCATGCTTGCCTGGAAGAGCCGTGAGGTGTCCATCACTGATGCTCTTTTCACGGCAAATGCCATCACAGCCCAGGTTTCCCACCCATCGAGCGCTCGCACACCCTGGTGGCTCACCGTGGTCTACGGCCCCCAACTGGACGCCGACAAGATTGCATTCTTGCAAGAGTTACACGACATTCGCGTGGATTGCCCTGGACCATGGATGGTCTGTGGCGATTTCAACCTCATATATTGCAATGAAGACAAGAACAACGGCCACCTGAACCGCCGCATGATGGGGTGCTTCAGGCGCATCCTCGACGACCTCGCGCTCAAGGAGATCTATCTCAACGGGCGCCGATACACTTGGTCCAACGAGCAGTCGCCCCCGACCCTTGTCCACCTTGATCGCGTCCTATGCACCGCGGATTGGAGGAGCTCCACGGGGAGGGCCATCTTCGCTGCCTCACCTCCGTCGTGTCTGACCACAGCCCTTTGCTACTCGATTGCTCCTTGATGCCACCAACCCATCGGCGATTCCACTTCGAGGAATTCTGGATCCGGTTGGATGGCTTCCAGGACGTCGTCGCAGCAGGCTGGCACTCCATCCACGACCCCGACCCCTTCAGGCAGCTCATGCTTCGCATGAAGGCCACGGCGCGCAAGCTTACGAGCTGGAGCTCGAGGACGATTGGCAATGTATGGCTCAAACTTCCAATCTCTAGAGAACTCCTCCGGCTAGATACCGCGCAGGACCACCGTGCCCTGTCCCCGCACGAGGTTTGGCTGCGCCGACAAATCAAGGTGTCATACCTCGGCCTCGCCTCCCTCGAGCGCACCATTGCCCGACAACGTTCCCGCCTCGCAACCCTCAAGGACGGCGATGCCAACACATCGTTCTTTCATCGGCAGTGCACGTACCGGCGCCAAAAGAATAGGATTCATAGTACCCTCGTCGGCGAGGACGTAATCACCGAACCCTCGGAGATAGCCGCGGCGGCCTACGCTCACTTCGACGCGCTCCTGGGCTCGAAGGCGCCCCGAGACTGCGCCCTCGACCTCTCGGACCTCATCACCCCTGCCAACTTGGAGGACCTGGACGCCCCGTTCGACGCCGACGAGATCTGGCAGGCGGTCAAACGGCTCCCCGCGCGCGAAGCCCCTGGACCCGACGGCTTCATGGCTGAATTCTTACGCGCGTGCTGGCCCATTGTTCGGCAGGACTTTGTCGACGTCTTCAACCAGCTCTACGCAATGCGAGGCCGCGGCTTTAGCTGCCTTAATCAGGCGCTGCTCACCCTGCTACCCAAGCGCGCAGACACCCACGCCCTCGGCGACTTCAGGCCCATTAGCCTCATCCACTTGGTCGCCAAGATTTTGGCCAAAGTCCTGTCGCTGCGCCTCGTGCCCAAGCTCAACTCACTCGTCAGCACGAGCCAGAATGCCTTCATCCCCGGACGCAGCCTGCATGACAATTTCATCCTCGTCCCCCAGTCAGCCCGTCTGCTGCACCAGCTCGGCGCCCCACGCGTACTCCTGAAACTGTACCTGGCACACGCCTTCGACTCGGTCAGGTGGCCATTCCTGTTCATGCCCTTCGCCGATACGGTTTTGGCACCAGGTTCCTCGATTGTCTTGCCATCTTATTCTCTTCGGCAAGCACCAGGGTGCTCTTTAACGGAGAGCCAGGCCCAGCAATCTGGCACAGATGTGGGTTCCGCCAGGGCGACCCCCTATCTCCCCAGCTCTTCGTGCTCGCCATCGACACGCTAGGCCGTCTACTCCACCGTGCGACTGAGTTGGGCGTACTGCAGCGGCTTCACCCCCGACGCCCGATGTCATATGTTTCCCTCTATGCTGAGGACATGATCCTCTTCTGCCACCCCACCCTGAGCGATGTCACCGCCATCAAGAGCATCCTGCAGCTTTTTTGGGCGCGCCTTCGGGCTCCAGGTCAACTTCACCAAGAGCACGGCCACCTTGATCCGTGCCAGCACGGATGAGGCCGCGCCTGTCGTCGACTTGCTTGGCTGCCCCATCGTCGAGCTGCCTGTCACCTACCTGGGCATCCCCTCACGCTGCGCCGACCTTTCGCTGCCCAGCTCCAGCTCGTTGTCGATAAAACCGCCCGCATGCTCCCATATTGAAACCATGCACCGCCTCATCCTAGCATGCCCCTTCGCCCGGCAGGCCTGGCACGAGACACTGAGTTGGCTAGGGATCCCGTGTACCCCGCCAGACAACAAGCCTTCGCTTCTGGACTGGTGGCAATCGGCGCGACACTCCGCCCCAACACCCATGCGCAAGGGCCTAGGTACCGTGACCCTCCTCGTCCCCTGGATGATATGGAAGCACCGCAACCACTGCGTCTTCAACGGAGCATGCCCATCCGTGAAGACCCTGCTAGCGAAGATCAAGGAAGAGGCCACCTTTGGGCAAACGCGGGCGCGCTAGGGCTCAGAGCCATTACCCCCCACACTTGGGACGTCCATTAATTCAGATTCTGTAACAGCCTCCTAGGAGGAATCTAACTACAACTCTCTCTTTACAATGAAATGAAACGCACGCTCTCATGCGTTTTCTCAAAAAAAATACTACTCGACTCATGTTCTTTCGGTGCATCTCGTGAACGGTCTCATGAAGGATTACTACACCATCAGTATATTCCTTCCTTGCATGAAGGCTGTTTGAGATGGTCGGACAACATGGTTAGCTATCGAGTTTAACATATTCGTAGCCACTTTGGTGAAAATCTTGAAGCTGACATTAAGAAGGCATATGGGTCTGAACTGCTAGATCCGTTCAACCTCCTTAATTTTCGGCAACAAAACAATCTCGCCAAAATTTAGCTTGAATAGGTCAAGTCGATCGGCATGAAGACACTTAAACAACTCCAAAAGGTTAGTCTTGATGATATCCCAGAAATTATGATAGAATTCTGCGGGGGAACCATGCGGGCCTGGAGCTTTGTTGTGTTCCATTTGGAACACCGTCGCTCTCACCTCCTCTTTCGAGAAAGGTGCCCTGAGGATATCGTTCTCTTCCACCCGGTTAATCCTCAAATGTAGTATGCTAATCAATTTTCTTACTGACATCACCTACTTGTATTGCAATTGTACCTGCAGTTAAATCATGGTGACATTGAATTCGGCTTCTTTCCTCGTGTTGCACCTAAGACAGTTGAACACATTTTTAAACTTGTGCAGCTTGGATGCTATAATACAAATCACTTCTTCCGGGTATGAATAAATTTGATAACTTGCTGACACATTTTTTGTTTGTTTGTTATGGACTACTTTTTATCATATGCATGCACATCTGTTACTGGTTGCAGGTTGACAAGGGTTTTGTTGCGCAAGTTGCCGATGTCATGGGAGGTAGAAAAGCCCCTATGAATAAAGAGCAGGAACAACAGGCAGAGAAATCAATTGTTGGTGAATTTAGTACTGTCAAGCATGTCAGAGGAATTCTCTCAATGGGAAGGTACTCCCTGTCTGAAGTTTCGGCAGAAACCTGTCTTATCAAACCATCTGGTTCTGGCCTAAACCATAACATCATGTACTAGCATCTTTCTGTATGCATTGGTTCAGATGGTTCTCCATAGTTCCTTTTGTTGTCCCGTACAACTCCAGATGAATGCAATGTATATCCTTATTCAGAGTGGATATTGTACATGCAAGGGTGGGTGCTTGAGTCTAGGGTTTAGCTAATTATTTATCTTTTAAAAATTCTGAAAAACATTCATAGATTCATTTGTAAATATGATCAGGTATGCCCTGCAAAAAAAAGAAGCTGCTTTGTATCTACAATTACATTTTATCAGCTTATGATATTTACTTATTCTTCCCCTCTGCAAGGTATTCTGACCCAGACAGTGCCTCCTCTTCCTTTTCTATCCTCCTTGGTGATGCTCCCCACCTTGATGGCCAGGTATTTAGCATTTTTTGAAACGACTCATATTCAATGTCAGTTAAGTAACTGAATGGAGATTGATGCCTAATGATTTTCAGTATGCTGTATTTGGGAGGGTGACTAAGGGTGACGATACATTAAGAAAACTAGAGCGCCTGCCAACCCATAAAGAAGGCATTTTTGTAATGGTATGTATCTGGCAATGCCAGTCCTATGTGTGGGCAATCTGTTCCATCTTATTTACCTCTCGAGTGCACATGTTAAATATTTGAATTCTTCCACATGCTAAATTGCACCATAATTATTTATTTATTCCATTTTCAGCCAATTGAGCGCATTGAGATTCTGTCGACATACTATTATGGTAACAACTGAAAGTTCCTTGTTTCTTCCCCCTTTTATTTTTATTTTCTGTATCTTGAACATTATTACCACAAACAAAATACGCTAGCATATATGCAAAGCAAAACAATGATAGTCAGAGTGTTACACTGCATGCCCTTTAGATGGTTAAACAATTTACTAATGAAATACATGTGATGTTTACATACTGAGTTGATCTTCTCTATCGTTGGAAGTAGTTTTTTTTCTCTAGTAGTTTTTTTTTGAAAGGAATATCATGTATTCCACTTAAACTCGATGCACCATGTCGGTGATCACCAGACCAGAAACAAAGTCTGGGGCATTGGAAGCCCACACAGAAAGAGGTGTCGCAGCACCCATAGCAAACTGCGCCAAAGCGTGCGCAACCTTATTACAGTCTCGAAGACAGAACATAAACTCATAAAATTCAAAAGATGCATGGCACCTGCTTCTGGCCTCCCTAAAGAGGACGCCGAGTTCAGCAGCATCGTACTCCCGCCCCTTGAGCGGAGTGATCATTGCCAAACAGTCTGATTAAAAGTAAATCCTTTGTGCTCCCAGATCAGCTGCACCTTCGATTGCCTAAATACAAGCGATCACCTCAGCCTGAAAGGCAGAGCAAACATGCACCATCTTGCCAGCTGCAGCCGCCAGGAACGTCCCTTGCTCATCCCGTGCCACGAACCCCCAGGCCCCTGACTCTGAATCAGCATGGAAAGCTGCGTCCATGTTGAATTTTATAAGGCCCGCTTCAGGAGGGGTCCAAGTATGCTGAACTAAGACTGGAGCTGTCGCAGCGGGTTGTGTTTTGAGACTCTGGAAATCTGTCAGGTGCTTAGTAATGAAGGCGCTCCCTTCGGCTGCCGATCGCTGCTTTTCGCCCGCGTACGTTTTGTTTCTCGTCGTCCACCAGAAGGACCGGCACAGACAGCTTCTTTTTGGTCGGAAGGGAGCATATACTCCTCATCATTTCATTTGCCTCAGTGCACTCACAAAGTGCTATCCGGACATCTTCCAAGTACTGTTCCCTCCACACAGCCTTCACCTTCTTGCAATTCAAAAAAAGATGCCCCCCGTCCTCGTCTAGTCTCAAGCACATGGGGCATCTAGTGTCCAGATCGATGTGCTTTCTCTTGATATTCATCAATGTTGGAAGGCTATTGTGAGTCAGTCTCCATAAAAACATCCGGACTTTGCCTGGAAGGTCAATCTGCCACAATTGTTTCCAAGTTCTGCAGTTGCACCGCTTGTCCACGGGAAGGACTAGCATCCTGGTAGCTTCACGCTTCTCTCAGGCTAACACCAAGCCGGTACGCAGACTTAACCGAAAACGAGCCCTTCTTGTCAAAATGCCAAGATATTGAATCTTCCATGTCCGATTTCAGCGGGATGGCCAGAATTACTCTCGCATCATCGTGTGTGAACAGCTCCTTCACTAGCTCCTCGTCCCAAGACTCAGTAACCGGGTTAATAAGCTCGTGCACCTTCGAAACAATGGCTAGTCCCTGATGTGCAATAGGTCTCCTAGTCGACCCCCTCGGGAGCCAGGGATCAGTCCAAGCGTTCACCTGCGTGCCGTCACCGATTCGCCACACAATGCCCTCCTTGAGAAGATCACGGCCTCGTAAGATACTCCGCCAGGTATAGGACATGCCCTTTTGTTCAGTTGCTTCGAGGATAGAACAGTCCGGATGGTATTTTGCTTTGAGCACGACAGCACAGAGAAACTCAGGATTTTGTATCAATCTCCAACTTTGGCGCGCAAGCATGGCCATATTAAAGATGTGCAGATCACGAAAACCAAGACCCCCATCCTTTTTTGCCTTCATCAGTCTTTCCCAGCCTAACCAATGGCACTTATGTTTACCTCCTTGATGGCTCCACCAGTAACGACAGATCATAGAACTGATTTCCTCACACAGACTCTTCGTTAGATCGAAACACGGTATCGCATATGTTGGTATGGCTAGAGCCACTGCCTTTATCAAGGTTTCCTTCCCCACCTTTGACAACAATCTTTCAATCCAGCCTTGAATCTTCCTCCAGATACTCTCCTTTATGTACTCAAAATCCTTACTCTTCGCAGCTCCAAGATGCACCGGAAGACCGAGATAGCGCTCGTTTTGAGATTCTGAGGGAATGTCAAGGACCTGGAGCACTTGATGTTTGTATTGCTGGCTAGTTTTCTTGCTGAGAAAAGCAGACGACTTGTCTCTATTTATCTTCTGCCCAGATTGATCCTCATACAGAGCCAAGATTTGCTGTAGTCGGGACACGCTAGCAGCAGAAGCCTTCATGACGATCAACGAGTCATCCGCGAAGAAAAGGTGGTTTATCCTTGGTGCTCCTGTGCAGATCTGAACTCCTTCAATGGAATGGTCAAGTTCGGCTTGCTGCAACATGATTGAGAAAGCTTCCGCACATATAATAAATAAGTATGGCGAGAGGGGATCGCCCTGCCGCAAGCCTCTTTGGGGATAGAAGGCCTCAGTAACTTTGCTATTATATCTCACACGGTAAGAAACAGACCGGACACACTTCATAATCAAACTCGCCCAAACCGGAGCAAACCCCATGGAGAGCATCATCCTTTCAAGAAAGTTCCACTCAACCCGGTCGTATGCCTTGCTAATGTCGAGCTTCACCGCAACGAGGCCTTGCCTACCCCCCCTTCTTCTTATGCATCAAGTGTGTGATCTCATATGCAAGCAGCACATTATCCGTAATCATACGACCCGGAACAAAGGCCGACTGTGTAGGAGAGATCAAATCCGGGAGAATTACCTTAAGGCGATTAGCCAACACCTTGGAAATAAGCTTATAAATGACATTGCAAAGACTGATCGGTCGGTATTGCGTGAGGTACTCCGGATTCTTTACCTTGGGGATCAACACAATCGTTGTTTCATTCCACCCCTTGGGGATCACACCCCCATTCAGCACCTTAAACACCTCCTCCTGGATCTTGGGACACACCATATGCCAAAACTTCTTGTAGAAAACTGCTGGCATTCCGTCCGGACCCGGTGCCTTCAAATTGCCAATTGCATCAGGGGCTCTCTTTATTTCCTCCCCAGAAAACGGTTTGGTCGACAACTCGTTCATCGCCGGAGTGACCAAGGATGGAACATGTTCGAGGATGTCGTTGTTCGGGGAACCTGCAGAAGATATGAACAAACTTTTGTAGTAGTTTGTAATATAAGTCCCTATCTCTTCCTCTCCCTCCACTACACCTCCATCCTCCCTCTTAATCAGATTAATTCTCCTCCTCTCCGACGCTTGTGCATGGAAGAACTTAGTGTTACGGTCCCCCTTGGTAAGCCAGTTTACATGAGCTCTCTGCTGCCAATAAATGTTATACTGGTCCTCAAGCGACTCAGTTTGTACCGAAGGAGTTGTTCCCTTGAAATCTGCTCTGACTAGTAAACGTGTACGTGCAATGCACGTCTATTATTATCACCAGATGCATAGAATAAACATACGCATGCCGACCTCCCTAATGATGTCGCGTTACCGACATCAGCCTGTGTTGTACTCCCAGCACACCTCTTCCAGCGGGTCAACGGTGATGTACCCGCTGTCGTCCTCGTCAAAGTAGGCGAAGGCAGACAGCAGGCAATGCTTGTTAATGTGCACTTCGACCCGATGAACTCATCGTAGGCAATGATTCTGCTACTCCATCTTTCCTTTCCCTCTGATAATCAGCCATGCTTGACATGAAAATGCAAGTTGGCCCTGTGTTCATAGAAGCTATAGAAATTTCTAGGGGTAGCTCGATATGACTTTGTTCAGAATGTTTCATGTAGGATTGTTGTACATTCCATATATTTTTCTCCCTGTACTGGCCAAAAAGAAACTTATGGACACTACGCACATCCTGATGGAGCTTGCATTGGTCAATAGATGCTACACTTGAACATCCAAAATAAACAGAGTAAGCATTAGTACCAGGGATTGTGCTTGTCATATACTCCCTCCGTCCCAAAATTCTTGTCTTAGATTCGTCTAGATACGGATGTATCTAATACTACTAAAATGTGACTTGATACATCGGTATTTAGACAAATCTAAGACAAGAATTTTGGGACGGAGGGAGTATTTAAAATCTGAAAATATCATCAAAGTATATAGCATACTCCATGTATAATCATACTGAGTTTGGCAATGTACGAGTGGATTAATACCAGAGAATCAGATAAGACCAAATAAAGCTAGCAGTTAGTCAAGAACATCCATTGTGCTGGACTAACATACTATAGACACAGAGAAACAATTAGTTTTAGGCATACTGTTAGGAGGACCTACTATTTAACAAAGTTTAATGAGTACAGATTCACCTTTTGCATAACCAGATAGGAAGATTATAAGTAGTATGCTAGTGCTTCGTAGCCTACAAAAAATGTTGTGCTAGTGGCAAAGAGAAACTAAAAGATAAGATATAAGATACGACCGCAATATTTAGAGATTATGTAATGTCAGACAAACAAATTCAATTTTTTCCTTCTTACTGAAACAAAATAACTGTTATATCTATCAGGGCATCATGAAGTTCAAATGAAAAGGTCTAGGATATACCAATATTAAGTATTTTTTCCTCAAAAGAAAAAACCCAAATGTGAAATCTGAGCCTCAAGTCCTTAACAATGCCTGCCTGCAATTCAATAATTGTTTACTCATGGCATCTATCTATTTGAAAAGGGTACAATGATGTCAGAACAAAAATGACTTGAAAATAAGGATAATCTTACATTGCAAGAGGACGCGACCTGATAGTTCCAACAAAGAAAAGAGGACAGAACCTGAAATCTTTTTGCACTTGCATATAAAGAAGTGTCATCTGCAGATCTCCAACATACTGATCAGTAAAAACTCCAAAAGAAATCTGTTGTGAGGAACTGAAGATCACTTAAAAAGAATGAATAGTCCCGACATATATAAACAGCGAAGGGAAACTGTGGTGCAAAATCATAATAGGTAAAGTCATACGTTAAGCACAGTCAAAAGAAAATTAGAAGATAAAAAGAATTATCAAAGGCTTCATCAAAACATAAAGGTTTGCAAAACTATTTTTTTTTCTGAATGCGCAAGAGAACTATGCGGCGTTCCATTAATATAGAAAAGGATAATCCGCCGTAGATCAAGAATTACATGAGAGCATGCCGGGCTATCTGCGACACAACCAAATCCGTAAATGGTTTCCCTTTGCTCCGTGTTAGATCAGGGACCACTATGCCTGAGTCCAACATTATTCCAAATGATGTCTGTGACCAGTTATCACTTTCTCCCATACACTTCGTAAGAAACGATGAAGATATACTACAAATAGTTCAACTTGTACTCATGCATGAGAGTTTAAAAAAATGTTACAACACCTCAATTCAACAGTACCTTGTTTGGGTCAGCCAACAGCACAAGATCTCCAATAAATTATAGTGCTTACCATTCTGCAAATTTCAAGTAATGACACTCCTTGCGTCAATCATAACAGAAGGAGGGCATGGTGGTATTACCGTGAAACCACAATGAAAGCACCGGTAGACTGTATTATAAAACTGGGGGTATTATTTACTCAATACTTGATTTATTCTGATGTAGCAATGATCTGTGCCTACATAAATACCTTCAGTTTGTGCTGCCATTGGAATGATTGTAAAGAATTCACCAGCATCAAAAGTTTGTCCTCCCATTGGAATGTATATTATTTACTCATTATACGAACTGTAAAACCATGATATACTGATTAGCTAAATTTCAGTGTAAATTGCAGAAACCACAAACAAAATTCTATAATGGTCGCCAATAATATCAGAATAGATGCCTAGTATTACCAGGAAGCGCCCCCAAAATGCCATAGCGATCAGTGCGGCGATGGCCGGTAGGATTGATTTTTTGGAGCAGTATTCATATAGAGTCCACCAACGGTCAAGAAGAACGCATAAAAGCACTGTCAATCGATAGTATGGCAGCAAACCTTCTAAAGGCGGACATAGGAAATATTATGTATGCACTGCAGGCAAAAATGCATAACGATCATAAGGCTCCGAAAATTGCTAGAAACAATCACACAACTGGCATTCATGGGATACCAGCAACATGATCTTTGCAGTACCAATCTGGACATGTAAGCAGCTAACTTTTCACACAACAATCAACTTGAATAGAGACAGCAAAAAGGTTTGAGCAATTAATCTGTTCACAAACACTACCTCAATAAAAATGGTTTTTGAGGTAACATTGGATGATAAGAAAATCAAATCATCAACCCAGCTGTACCTGAACAAAATGATATGGCCATCTGTACCTGAACAGAATTAGATGGCCATCTGTAGGCCCTCTTAAACTACAGCTTGGAGATGAGTTCTTAAATCTGCCTCAAATCACATGATACAAGAAACTGAAAAGGAAACTACGAGGAAATGCAAACACAAACGTTTACCTCTGTGGAGATGAGTTCTTAAATCGGTGGCCATCTGTAGTTCCAATTAGCCCGGTCCCTTTTCTCCAATGGAGACATGTAAGCAACAAAACTTCAAAATATGAGTTGCTTGGACTACAAATTTCCGAAATCCTGAATAATTCAATATGTCCTCATAAATTTCAGGAATCCTGATGGTAGCTATTTGTCTCTGAGTATATGCTGGCAGAATATGAAATTGGTTTGCTTGGTCTCTTGAGTATAGAAACTTACTTGCGACTCCGGCGGAGTGGCAGCGTGGCTGCGTGGCGGTGGCGGAGTGGCGGCTTGGCGGAGGCGGCGACCCGCGGCGGGGCGGCTCCGGCGGCTGGGAGGCTCCCGACGCCCCGCGGCCGCTTCCCGTGGCTCTGGCGGCGCGAGGCAGCGGTGAAGGGCGCGGGCGGAGGCGGCGACCCGCGGTGGGGCGGGCTCCCGCGGCTGGGAGGCTCCCGGCGACCCGCGGCGCAAGGCAGCGGTGAAGGGCGCGGGCGGAGGCGGCGACCCGCGGTGGGGCGGGCTCCCGCAGCTGGGAGGCTCCCGGCGACCCGCGGCGCGAGGCAGCGGTGAAGGGCGCGGGCGGAGGCGGCGACCCGCGGTGGGGCGGGCTCCCGCAGCTGGGAGGCTCCCGGCGACCCGCGGCGCGAGGCAGCGGTGAAGGGCGCGGCTGCGGGAGGCGAACGACGCGGCTGCGGGAGGAGGAGGAGGAGGTCGTGCGGGAGAAGGAGGAGGTCGTGCGGGGGTGGGGGGCGTTTTTTTTGCTGCGGGACGATTTTTACTGCGGGCGATTAGCGATCGATTGTGGCTTGTTGCGTGGTTGGTAGCGTTAAACACAGAATGATTAAGGGCCATTAGATTTTGATGATGGATGGATTTGATTGTTTGGATCTGTCCCTCTCTTTCTTTTATAGTGGTAGTAGATTAATGCCCCCCTCCCCCTCCTACATCTTTCCAGCTCCCTCCTGACCCCCTTAATCCTATGCTTCAGCTCCCCTAGAACTTCCCTATCCCACTTCACAAGGCTGCTGCTCACCCTTCGAAGCGCCTCCCCCACCGAGACTCCCCCCTCCCAAAAAGCTGTGTTCCACGCCTCTTCCACTACCTGCTCACAGCCCTCCTCCTGCAGCCAGCGGCCCTCAAAACGGAAGCACCTCAGTCCGCTACCTCCCCCCATCACCAGGCTCTGCTCCCGAAGTTTAGCTATGACCAGGTGATGATCGGAGTGTCTTGGATCTCCATTGATTATTTTGTGCAGCGTGAACATGCACCTCAAGCTTACATTACCAACCGCACGGTCCAATCTCTCTCGTGTATAACCCCTAGCGTCATGCCAGTTGTTCCTCCAGGTGAAAGGATCACCTACAAAACCCAAATCCTCCAGCTCACACTCTTCTAAGCATTTCCCAAAAGCCTCCATGCAGCCCTGGGCCCGAGCCGGCCCACCTTCCTTCTCTCCCGTGAAGAGGATCTCGTTGAAGTCTCCTAGGCACAACCACGGCATATTTGCTTGGCCGTGCAACGTTCGGAGCATTCTCCAAGTCTTCTCTTTTTCGCCTGCCTTTGATTCACCATACACTCCCGTTAACCTCCATGTACTGCCATTCTCCTCAACTACATCAGCATCTATATGGTACCTCCTCTTCCACCTCAGTTGCACCTCTACTCCCCTCCTCCGGAACATCGCCAAACCCCCACTCCGCCCAACACAATCCACCGCAACCATGTTCGCCAAGTTCAAACGCCATCTCAAGCAATCAATCTCCTTCAATTTTGTTTCTGGAAGGAAAAGAATGTCGGGCTCTTCAACCCTCTGGAGTTCCAGAAGGCTACGAACTGCCGGTGGGTTCCCAAGCCCCCGGCAGTTCCAGGCTACAACTTTCATTGGTGCTCGCAGGGCTGTTCCGACAGCCCCGCTTCATTGGGAATTGCGTTACCCATCTCCGTCCTGCTCTTCTTAGCTTCAGCCCCCTCCCCAACGTCACACAACATATCATCTCCACCTGTCTTCTTTCCCAAAGTTACACCAATGGACGTGTTATCTCCTATCTTTCCCTTTCGGTGTAGTCTATGGTATTTGGACCCTCCCTTATTCATACACTTGCCACTCCCCGGAGCAGTTGTATCTTCCTCTACTGGTGGCCCATCTGTTATCAACACCACCTTCTTCTCAGCAGCATCCTTCACTGTCCCCTCCGTCGGTACTGTACCAATATCCCCCCCCCCCCTGATATGTCCATAACATCCTCCTTGTGTTGTTGTCCAGCTCCTGCATCATCATAGGTGAGTTGCCTCCTGCTCCCATTGATTTTTCCTGTAGTATCTTCACCTTTATTCTCCTTGTGTGCTGGCACGTTCTCACTGCCGGCTTGTGACCTCATCATCCCGGGACTCCTTTCCTGCTAACCCATGCCCTGCCTTTGGGTTATCCTTTCTCCAAGAGCCACTATCACTGCCGGACTGTCCCCTGGAGTTACCAAAGCTTAGGCTCCTACCACTTCCATTGCTACGCCCAGGAAGGTTACTTCGTCCTTTACTCCAACCACCCCTACTCGCCTCACTTGTAGGCCGTGGAATAAAGGCCTTCAGCCATGGACCAAATTGCTTCGCCTTGCCCTTCTTCAACCTTATGGAACAATCCTTTTCTACGTGATCAAGCCGACCACAAATGTAACAGAAATCCGGCAGGAACTCGTATTCAAAGCGACGCCACTTCTCTTCCTCCTTTCTTTTTTCCGCTTCAGTTAGGTTCTTCATACCCTTGTCATTCTCATCATCATCATCGAGCACAAAGCCCCTCATAATGGGATTTGATATGTCCATGCGAACCTTGATCCTCAAGTATTTCCCCACTGCCATACCATCTGATCCAGCATCAACCTCCAGAGCTTCACCTATGATATCTCCAATGGCCAGGCCAGCATCACGGCACATCATCCCAAGTGGCGGATCAAAGACTAACCCAGACCGGGATCTTTTTGAATTCATATTCTTTAACACTTTTACTTGGATCAAAGTCCTCCAGAACCAAAAGGGACTTCCCAAACATCCAGGGGCCCTCCTCTAACGCCTTCCTCTTGCCTGATTGCTGGCGTAATGTAAACATGAAAATGTTACCAGGTGTTCCAAGACTTGCTTTCCAGATCTGACAGCTTCAACCTCCCCATCAGGCCCTCCATGGTGGAGGCAAGGACGGCGATGGGTGACTGTCGGGCGTGGACCGGGGGGGGGGGGACCAGTGCTCAGGGAGCTTGACGGGGGAGGCGGCGCAGAAACCAGGACAGCAGAAGGGAAACACCCCGGGGTCACCTGAGGGAACACCGCTGTAACCCGTGGGAGCTGCTGAGAGGACGGAAGGGGGGGGGGGGCGCACGGAATCAGGACGGCGGGCTCCCCTCGGGTCGCCAAACAAATCCCCAGGGAAAGACCTAACCGTTACCCCCCAGGACGGACTTTTTTTTTTCTCTAGGAGTTGAATAGATGTCAATATGAAGGTTCTATAGCTAATCCTATCATGTATATACCTAAGAGAGTGATCCCCATTAATTCTAGTTATCTCAACTTGCATGTTTCAACATAATAAAAATTGTTGTGGCCGATAGATTTACTAGCTTGATCCACTAGCATCTGTCTGATCTACGCATGAGAATCCTCTACCATGAAACATGCATAAGTGCATTCTAAGTAGGTTTTAAATCACATTGCATTTAATTGTGACATGCACAACTTTTCATGTTAATATTTTTTGTTTATGCCGAAATCTATCACATTGTTTGAATCGTAAGGACTGAGTTAGTATTCTACAGAGTATTTAGAAACTATATATCCAATTCCATGGCAACACGAGGGGTATCATCTAGTTAAGTAGAATTTTAGACCCCTACCCCAGTGGCGTAGCCAGACCGATTTGTCAGGGTGGTCCGGTAATAGAAATATTTACACAAGTTTTGTTTTATTTTAAACGAAATGTTTTTTACTACACTATACATAAGCTATGAGGGAATTCCAGGGTGGTCCATGGACCACCCTGGCCACCCCCTAGCTACGCCACTGCCCTACCCGTCTACATTTTTAATTCTAGAGTGATTGCTGATGAAGCAACACTAACCTGTCAAAATATTAGGTGTTAAAAGGTTTGACCTATGCCTAGTAAAGTACTCCCTTCGTTCCTAAATAATTGTCTTTCTAGAGATTTCAATAAATGACTACATACGGAGCAAAATAAATGAATCTATACTTTAAAACATATCTACATACATCCGTATATTGTAGTCCATTTAAGATGGCTAGAAAGACAAATATTTAGGAACGGAGGGAGTAATAGTAATGAAATATTAATCTGTATGATACACAAAGTATAATTTTGAATTTCTGATCTAAAGAAAAAGTATATGCATGATTTCCCTGCTACCTAGCTGTTATGTATCGGAATACATGCCCCTACCATGGCAGCTACCAATTATGGGAAGAGGTTCCCAACCGCTATCTTAGATAGTCTATCCTTTAAATAAAGAAGAAGAAGATATCCTTTAGCTTGCGAAAGCCAATTAGGGATAAGATCTGTGACCTCTTAGATTGGATTGTTAGGCCTCTGCCTAAAGAGGACCCTCCATGAGGAATAATGCAAGCTAGAATTTGAAAAATAACTCTTCTATCTTTGCTTCCAGGGCTGAGAGCTTCTCCCTAGCCCTAGTACGAAATCTATTCAGCACTTTAGCTATGACATGTGTATTTTCATGTATCAGAACCTGCTGTAAACTTTGATCCAGAATGTAAGTACTACCATGCTGAAGATAACTTGAAGGTGTTTGGAGAGAATAATTGGAGAGAAAGATTGATTGTTCTTGCTTCCTAATCTGAGATACAATACATCCTTATATATGGGATGTTTTGCCCTTGACCTTTTTTCGAGAAAACGCAAATGGCCTTTGCGTTTCATTGCATTGGAAAGATAGGGAATTTACATCCTCCTAGGAGGCAGGTTTACACAGTTGCCAGATGATCAGTGGACATTCCATGATGATGGCAAAACGACCCTGAGCCCTTGAGCCCCGGCCTTTGCCCAACATCGGGCCTCGTCCTTGATCCGGTCGACAAGCTCATTGAGCGAAGGGCTCACATGGTCAAAAACGCACGCGTTCCTATGTTTCCAGATCATCCACGGCACCAAAAGCGCCACGGATTTCAGCGCCTTGCGAAGCGCTGGCGGTGTGGAGTCCTTCGTGGGTGTGCTGGCAGACTTAGCAGTCGCCGGCAGTGGCCTCGTGCGTGGGAGGAGGGGAGAAGCACGCTGGGATCTCGATCAACCAGGGCAGCGATGGCCTTGAGCACAGACAGTGGAATCGGCGCCGCGAACATGTCGTCGTATGCTTTCATCTCAATGGGCGAGATCTTCTGGTTGGTGCCCACAATCCCAAGTGTGCGCAGAATCTGCACATGGGCCCTCCGTTCTGCCGTCGGTGGCGCCGCTGCAGGCGTGGCAGCAGCCGCCGCGGAACAGCCTCGTCGTGGGGCAAAGTTGAGGGGCCGACGTGGCCGCTTCCCAGGTGTCGGCAGCGACGCACTGATGTGCTTCATGGCCGCGGCCAGAAACTCGCCAAGCGTCCATGCCTGCTGCGAAGTAGCATGGCAGCGTGATCGCCGCATAGTGATTGGTGGCGAGGCAAACCGACCAGACGCAGGCGAACGGGGGCCGGCGACAGGCGGGCGGCGATCAGGGGTGGGCGCGAGCACAAAGTGGCCACGAGGCCGCTGTAGGATGGAGATTGGGCTCTGGGCAGTGGGCATCGGTGATCTGGTGACTGGGGGCCCAACAGCGGCCACTGGGGGCGTCGGCGCAGGAGTTGCGGGCTCGGCTGTTGGCGGCCCAGCCTCATTTGGCCCATCGACAGTCGTGGGAGGAGGGGGGGGCAACTTCAGAGGGGGGCGCGGGCGCCGGCACGATGGCAATGGAGGCGGCAACGAGGGCGTCTCTTCCCGCCGAAATCGCCGTGGTGTGATCGTGGGGCTGCGGTGACTGGTCAGTGGAGATTACTGGGCCCGCCCGGGCGACAGGAGCGGGTGAGATGCCACTTTGCCCCGACAAGGCGGCAGGCGCCTGGCTCTCCTGAGCGAACTGGCGCCACAGGCTGCGAGTCTGGGACCTGGCTCAAAAGGGCAAGGTCCCGACACGGCGTCGGATCAGCAGCGGCAGGGGTGGGCCGGCGGGATCGTCCTCGGGATCATGGGGAGAGCCGGTGTTTGAAATTCCGGGGCTCTCCTGCGCACCCGCGACCAGTGGGAGTTCGCCAGCTGGCCTCGACACAACTGTCGTGGCGTCGTCAGCGGGCTTGACAGACGCGTGCGTCAGGCCTGCCTCCAAAGCCTGCCCTTGCGGGGCCCTTCTTTTTCCTCCTTTTCCTCTTTTGGCTCGGTGACGAGAATTAGCAGGGCCCGACTGACCCGGCCATGACAACATGCCATCCCGCGTCGGCAAGGCGGGTGGCACCGCCACCGCCGCTGGCCGGCCGGGGCCAGGAGGTCGCCATGCTCGTCCCGTCGGCTCGCCCTGAGCGGTCGCCGGCGTGCCAGGTGAATGCGTCCATGGCCATGCCGTCGGCCCGGCCGTCCGGCGCAGTGTTAGACCGCCTACGCTTCCGGCCACGGCGTCACGCCCGACCAGGTCCGGAGCCCTGGCCCTGGCCATGCCCATTACCGGCGCCATCGCGGCCGGGGTCGTCGTTGTTGGCCTGGGCACCGGGAGGGGGCGCCCCAAGCGGAGCCGCACGTACGAGCGCAATGGAGATGGGGTACGTGAGTGTCCTGACCACCGGCGCCTCCGAGGGCACACGAGACGGCAGGAGCTCGACGATCTCCAGAATGGCGGCACGGCGGACGTCGGCGGGGTTGTGCACACGGCCGGAAAGCCGAAAGATGGCCAGGTTCTCGCGAGAGCGCGTGCGGGGGTGTAACCTCTCGATCCAGCAGCTCTCCCCAAGAACGTGCTCGGCGGTGGAAAGATGCCAGGCTTGGGCGGGAATGTCACGGAGCTCGAGCTCGACGCGGTATTCGAACACGCCGGCGCCGGCATGCGCGAGCTTGCACCATGGCCGAAGCGACAGCGCGAAGCGTGGCGAGCTGATGAAATGCTTGCCATTGAGCTGGCGCATGGTGTCCAGGGAGGAGAAGAGGATGAGGAAGTCTTCGGGGTGATGCTCGTGGACGGTGAAATCGCCTTCGAAGAGCTCGAGGGAGCGGTAGAGCAGCTCGTCCACCTCGGCCGCGGTCACCTGCGGCCTGTTGCCGGTGATGGAAGCCACCATTGCGCGGCCAAGGACCCGCTCGGCCTCCTCCATCTCTGTGGATTGCGCCATGATGACACGCACGGGTACGTCGGGCCGCGGACCAGCTAGGGAAGCGCAGGCGGCGCCGGGGGGCTGGGAGTGCGGCGGCGCGCTGTGGGCGCCGGTGGCGGGCCGTCCCTGCCTGGGGCGACACGGGGAGGCCGCGCGTCGCCGTGGCGTCGGCTGTCACAGTCGCGGGATTCGTGGCCAGAGGCGAGGCAGCGCCTGCACCGGACGTCGTTGGTGCAGTCCCTCACCCGGTGGCGGTGGTCGAGGCAGCGAAAACACAGCCCGGCAACCTCCTCCGACGATGGGCTGCGGCGGCGGGGAGGTGAGGAGCTGGGGGTGCCGTCCTGGCGCGGACGGCGGTGTCGGTTCCTGCGTCGCCGCTGCTGGAACCCATCAGCGTCGAGCACAGCCCCGCCAGAGACGCGGTGGACTTCCGAGCGGGGTCCAAGCCGTTGCCTGGCAGGCACGCGGGCAACTAGCGCGACGCGGCCAGGGGCCTCAGGTACCGGCGACGTAGCAGGCGCTGGCGGGGTGAGGGCGACGTCCCTGTACGAGCGCGCCGAGGACTCGCTCTCCGAGCTGAGCCAGCGGTCACCGGAGGACATGCGCTCGCCGGAGAGGGTCGCCCGGCGGTCAACAGGGGCAGTGCCAGGTGATTCCATGGCAGGGGGGCGGGGGAGGCGGGCGGCCGGCGGGGGCGTCGGCGGCAGGCAGCGGGGGCTTGGAGGGGCTAGAGGGTGGGAGCGGAGCTAGGTGGGAGCGGAGCCATCTCAAGCAATCTCCAATCTTGCCCTTGACCTTTACCTAATGCAACTAGAATTCTAATCATCCTAATGCAACTAGAATGATTAGAACTTCCCTAATCCGAGCTGGCTGTTACCAAATCTGCTAGCTGATTCTCTCTCTGACTTGGACTCCTAGCCATCCCCAATTCTCTGGTACCAGCTTTTCTCTCCTTTGCGGACATAATGCCAGCATTGCTGCTGCCTATACTGATCGCTTTTCCTAACCAGAGTCCACAATAGAACCTGCCATTTCTTTCTCTTGCTTCAGAGGTAATACAGGGTTATCCCACTGCTGACTAGATCGCCATATTTGAGTACTAAAACTTTAGGTCAGCAAGGTCGTAATAAAATTGACATGTTCCATGGTGCACTATTTTTCTCTGTTTGCCTCTAGTATTCTGTCTGTACGTCCATAGTTGAGTGACAATTCATTACTGTAAGTTGTCTTTTGGTATTCTCTTTTGTGGGCTAGCTTTATGTCACAGATATTTGTTCATTTAAATCCTGAAGGTGCACAGTTCAGCCTCAATTGATTTTGACTTGCATGCAGATATTGATGTAGAGAGCTGTGAGCCAGAGAAGTCTATTCTTAAGAGGAGACTTTCTGAATCAGCATCAGAAGTTGAGAGATGGGTGAGGATCTCACTTGAGAAATATAAAAATGTATTCTCCTTGCACATGTTCATAGTGGTCAACTAACGTCATTTCTATTTTTGTAGAGACGAAAATGCTTCGCATGATCCAGCGATTGAGTGCCTTTTTTTTTCCTTTCGGCCTCACTGAGAAGACATGTGTTTCAAAAGGACATCCATATTACCTCTTCCAGGATTTAGAGTGCATGTGCATTCCAAGGAGAGGGGTCAGACTTGTACTATGTCCAAATGCGTTGTACCATGTAATTTTTCCATGAGTTTGATGTTACTAGGTCTGCACGTTTAGCATTGTTTCTCTATGGTGACCAAAATTTTGTCTTGTACCTATTTGGCATGCTTAGCACATGCAGAACGTGAAGCATTGGGAAGGTCCTAATGCAATCCAATCGACCGATAGTCTAATGGAAAAAAATCAATATTACACATGTATGCTTTCCCTGCTCGTAGCTACTCCACGTTGTACTGTTTGCTACAGGACGATGACACTGTGCACTAGAGAGATGACAGTGATTGGCACGAGAGGTAGACGGTGTGTTACATGACAGGATTGCATTTATGCATAAGCTACCATTGCTTTGGTACATAGTGTTACATCTCCAACGGCGTCCCTCAATTGCCCGCAGACATCTAGATCACGATGTTGGTATCATTTTTGCCATTCAACATGGTGCCGTATGCGTTTGTGATACATTTCAAACGTATTTATAATTGTTAAATAATATTATGTTATTATTTTTATATAGTTTTTATAAAAAATATGTTATTTCTGTGGACTACTTATTAATTTAGTGCCCAATGTCAGTTTGTTTTCTGCTTGCATTTGGTTTCGCGAAAAATCAATATCTACGGAGGTTCAAATACATTGCTGATTGAACATGATTCTTTTTGGACAACAAGAAACACTAGAACATTTGGGAGACGTCCGGAGGGGCCACCAGCCAGCCACAAGGTGTCACATCCTCTGGTATGTTAAAAATTTCACACGGAACTAAAAAATTTCTAGGAATTTCCCATGATTGCCTAGGATTGTTTGAAAATGACTTGATTGCTTCATTGTTTGCGTAGACGGATGAAAATCTAAATGCCACTAGTTGAAACCCTAGCTAGCCTTGGTAGGAACCCAAGCCATTTTGAAAATATTATGTGGCTAAAAGCATTTTCAATAAGTCCCAAGTAATATTCAAAGCCAAATTAATTTTTCCCAAAAGAATTGAGTTGGATTCGTTTTGAAATCAATTTAAATTAGAAGGGAATTATTCAAAAATGAATTTGCATTTTATTTGGCAGGAAATCAAATTTCATAAGTCCAAATAATAATCTTGACCCTATGCAAATTTTCTAAAAAGGATTTGAAACAAATTTGGTTCTGAAACCAAATTCAAGTTCAAAGAGGAAATATAAGTGCAGGAATTACACGTGCATTTTGTCCAAACAAAATGTTCAAACATTTCTTAATATTCCATTTGGAATTTAGAAAACATTCTTTGTTCAAAGAAAATTCAAATTCAGATTCATTTGAAAAGATAGACAAAACAGAAAAACAGAAAACTGAAATAGGAAATAAAAAGAAAAAGAAAGGAAAATGTTTAAAATAAACCGGATGAAAACTACCGAACACAAACCTCCTCGAGCGATCGACACGCGTCCCTCGCTGGCCCCACGCGCCGCTTTACCATCTGCCTTATCCCACGCAAACGCCCACAGCCACGCATTTTACTGCCCCATCGTCATCTTCCTCGCGACTCTCGCGATCCCCTCGTGCAAATCCCTCTCTCTACTGATGCCCACTGCCATGGCCCATGGCCGCACTCTGCTGCTGCCCGCTGCCATAGCCGCACGCTCTCCTGCTGCACTACCATAGCCGCGCACCCCCTTCTCTTCCACAACGGATTAGTTGTTGCTGCAAGCGGCACCACGGCGCTGCAGCGAATTGCCAGAAGCTTCGACGCCGACCACCGCCTGCCATGACCGCCGGAGCTGCTGCCATGATGGGTAGCATCTGCGCATGGCGTCGGATCTGTGATTTGAGCATCGCGCATGGCCTCCTTGAGCTGCAATGGAGCGGCGCTGCGACGGTGACCGCAGCGAGTGGACGAGGGGACGCTGCAACTCCGGCGATGTTGCCTTCAAGCTGTTCGGGAGCACCGCCGGTGTTGCAATGGAGCAACCCTGGGCCGCCGGAAGCATGGCCGGCGCTGCAATGGAGCTTCACTGAAGTTGTAATGAAGCTTCACCGGAGCCGTCGATGCTGCGTTGAAAATCTGCCGGAGCTGCATTGGAGCTTCGCCAGGGCCGTCCGTGCTGCGTTGGAGCTCTGCCGGAGTTGCATTGGAGCTTCGCCGGATGCCGGCGGTGCAGCGTTGGAGCTTCGCAGGACGCCGGTGGTGCGCGATGAGCCCATGAGAGCTGCAGTAGCTTTTGCCAGGGTACATCAGGTTGCATTGGAACAGTCATGCACTTACTATTGCTATAGCCTTGCTGTGATCCAATGGCCACATTACGCTGATCGGACGACTGCCTAGCCGGATGATTTGTTAGAGAAATCATTCGGCTGATTCGTAGCAGTCGCCAAAAAGAAAAGGCCCAGCTAGCAGGCCCAGCTGAGCCAGCCAGCCAGCCGCCGCCCAGCTAGCCGACCCAGCTAAGCCAGCCCCGCCCGCACCCTTCTCTCTCTCCCCCTCTCGCTAACACCCCGACCCCACCCGCCAGTTCCCTCGCCCCTATCTCTAACCGCCCCCGCTTGCATGGGCGCACGACCCGAGCCCCACGCCGCGCACATCGCCCACGCCCACGCGCCCTCCGGTGACGCCAGCCCAACAGCCATGTTCTATAAATAGGACTGGAACCCCTCTCCATTTCCCCTCTCCTTTCGCTCCACATCGCCGCCAGGCTGCTCGCCGGCGAGCACCCGTTTCCACCTCTGACCTAGCCACTCCGGCGAGGATTCCGACAAACCTAGCTACCCCCGAGATCAACCACAAACACCACTCGACTCCCCGTGTCTAGGCGACCCCCTAAACATCTCCGCCATGCCCGAAACCCCCTGGATGCCCTTGACCACCAGTGACCCGAGCCATCCTCCGCCGCGATCCCAACTCCGGCGATCACCGAGGTAATTTGGCCTGCACACCTTGTCCATGATCTTCACCGCACACGTGCACGCCTCCTCGACCATTTGGTTCACCCCTAGGTGCTCCAGATCGACGCGCGCGTCCATGCCTGTAGCTCCGCCACCGCACCCGAGCTCCGGCGAGCTCGTAGCCGTTGTTGCAGTCATCCTCAAGGCCGTTCATCACCACCATCGACCCTGCCGTCGAATCACGCGTCCACCTGTGCCTTCCATCATCTTTGGCGACCCCTAGAACTCCGTCCCCAACAAGGTCCGAGCCATGCGTTGCCGTCCGCGTCGTCCCTGGTGACTTCTCCGGTGACCTAGCTCTGCTGAGGACCTTCTCCATGTAATGTCAGCCGCAGATCTTCGATCCAACGCGTCTCACACACTCACTTAAACTAAAACTGTATCGGCCAACCACATCACGCCATGTCATCAACATTATCCAGAAGAAAATCAGTTAATTAAATTAAAAGGGAATTTTGTAGAAAAATCCCTGAACTTCAAACACTCATAAGCTAATTATCTACAAGTCCAAAATAGATGATTGTTTTCTCAAAACGATCCTTATGAAATTCTTTCATCCTGTCCAGAAAAATTTCACATTTGAATAATTTAAAATTCAAGTTCAAGCATAATGAATTTGAATTTGAATAGGGCATAACTTGCACATAGTAAATCCAAATTAAATGATTCTTTTGGCAAATTGAACGTAGTGAAATGTATTTTCATCCCATAACACTTTAGTTCAAGTTTAAATAATTTTAAAATACATTTGACATAGAATATAATATAGGACAAAATTCAAATAGAAATTAAACCTAATTAGGTTTGACTTTGAAGTAAAAATTGTGTAATAAAACAACTGTGTTACAAATGAGTTTAGAAACTATATTATGAACCATAAAAATTATTTTGGATTATTATTTGACTTTGGGTAATTCAAACAACAATTGAATTAAATTCAGACATAGTTTGAATATAACATTGAAACCCTAGATTTAATCTAAATAAAACTAATGCAATGTGATTTAATGAAATGAATTAAACCTAGTAATCATTGTTGGAGTTAATACTTGACTATAGGCAAAGATGAACTCAAATTAAATTAAATTTGAAACCATTTGCACATAGTAAACCAATTGTTCTAAATTTGACTTATTTCAAATTAAATAAAAACATAGTAATGGCATTGGATTTATAATTGGCCTTAGTAAAACTAAAGATCAAATGAATAAACCTTAGCAACCACATTGGATTGGTACAAGACCTTAATTGAATCAATTGAGTAATGAACCTTAGTAATCAAATGGATAAACCATAGTGATCTTAGTGGATTATGTTTGACTTCCGTTAAACTAAAAATCAAATAAATAAACTATAGTATTATGTGGTACTATATTTGACTTTAGGTTGAACTTGAATTAAACAATGGGCATTAGTCATCATATTGGATTTGTACTTGACTTTAGGGAAGCAACAAACATGTTGAATTGTTTGAACCAACTTACTCAATTATGAAATAATCCACAATTCAAATTGACATAATTGAAACCAAATCAAATTGTGAACTCAATTCAATTTGAATTCAGATAAGATGAATCGTATCCAAACCCAACTTGAGTAGGAAGCCAGACCATTTTCAGACTTAGTGTATTCAAAATCACGAAAGGTCAACAAGTTGAATTGTCATTCAAACTTGAACATGAACTTGGCTATTGAAGTTTCATAAGATCATGACTCTGTTGTTAAGATTCTTTTCCAAAATCTAACAATCACAACTTGACATCACATACTCCTTATGTGATGAACCTTTTATTTTGGAACTTGCATGGGAACTCTTATGTCACATGTATTCCAATTAACAACCACTATGTTGTTTCCAAAACTCTTATGAGTTAATCCTGACACTAGATCTCACAACACAATGACACAAACACCATGCACAACACCTATCATTTGTTGTTTCTATTGTATGGTTGTTTATGATTGCTCTTTACCTACGATAGATTGTACGGAGAGCGAAGAGTAACATGATCAAGATTGTGAGATTGAAGAATCATCAATACAGGCAAGTTCAAAGCATGTTTCTATTTACCACCTAGTTTTATAGGCATGTTTCTATTTACCACCTAGTTTTACATATCAACAAAAGAAAAAATTCTTCTATGATTTAAGACATTACTTTTGGTATGACCCACATCTTTACAAAGAAGGAGTAGATGGTATTATTAGACGTTGTGTACCTGAGCATGAGCTGGGATAAATCCTATGGAAATGTCACTCCAAAGCCTATGGAGGGCATCATGCTGGAGATAGAACTGCTCACAAGGTATTGCAATCTAGATTTTATTGGCGTAATCTCTTCAAGGATGCCCGTAAGTTCGTCTTATCTTGCGATGAATGCCAAAGAATAGGTAATATTGGTAAGCGTCAAGAAATGCCTATGAATTATTCACTTGCTGTTGAACCATTTGATGTTTGGGGATTTGATTACATGGGACCTTTTCCTTCCTCTAATGGGTATACACATATTTTGGTTGCTATTGATTATGTTACTAAATGGGTAGAAACTATTCCAACCAGTAGTGCTGATCACAACACCTCTATTAAAATGCTTAAGGAAGTTATTTTCTCAAGGTTTGGAGTCCCTAGATACTTAATAACTGATGGTGGTTCACACTTTATTCATGGCGCTTTCCGTAAAATGCTTGCCAAGTATGATGTTAACCATATAATTGCATCACCTTATCATCCTCAGTCTAGTGGTCAAGTTGAACTTAGCAATAGAGAAATAAAATGAATTTTGCAAAAGACTGTCAATAGGTCCCGAAAGAATTGGCCTAAGAAATTAGATGATGCACTTTGGGCTTATAGAACAACATATTAAAATCCTATGGGTATGTCTCCTTATAAAATGGTTGATGGAAAAGCTTGTCATTTGCCTCTTGAGTTAAAACATAAAGCATATTGGGCAATCAAAAAACTCAATTATGATTTCAAACTTGCCGGTGAAAAGAGGTTATTTGATATTAGCTCATTAGATGAATGGAGAACCCAAGCTTATGAAAATGCCAAGTTGTTTAAAGAAAAAGTCAAAAGGTGGCATGATAAGAGAATCCAAAAGCGTGAGTTCAAAGTAGGAGAATATGTTCTTTTGTACAACTCTTGTTTCCGATTCTTTGCAGGAAAACTCCTCTCAAAATGGGAAGGCCCCTATGTCATCGAGGAGGTTTATCGTTCTGGAGCCATCAAAATAAAGAATGCTGAAGGTACTAACCCGAATGTTGTTAATGGGCAACGAATAAAACATTATATCTCAGGTACGCCCATTAATGTTGAAAGTAATATTATCCAAACTATGACACCAGAGGAACATATAAAAGAGTCCTTCCGGAACACTCCTGAATCATGAAAATAAGGAGGTACATGATACGGTAAAGTAAACGGACTCCGAAAAATCCGCAAAAATATTTTTTGTCAGATTTGGAATATTTAGAAAAATAGGAAAATAAGAAACTTCCAGGAAGGATATCCTGGTGGGCACAAGACACCAGGGCGCGCCTGGCCATGTGGGTTGTGCCCACCCGGGGTACCTTCCGGACTCCGTTTTTCTATAGCTTTCTTGTTTCCCAAGATAAAAAATCTTTATATACCCCCCGAACCTGTTGACCACCGTATCACGGAGAAATCTTCTATTTTCTTTTCTTGCTGCTTTCCTGCCAGATCTGAAAATATGTCATCCCAAGACTCCGAGGGTGAGAGCTATGCTGCTGATTTCATCGCAGACCCCAAGTCCTATGGGGATGTGGAGCACTATGGCTGGACCACGGAGGAAGAGGAGGACTATTATCCTATGAAGAATCATGAGATGAGCTCAGATGAAGACGAACCTCCGCTACCTCAACCTGGGGACATGCATGTGGAATTCAAGAAGTCAAGCCTCCCCAATAAAGCAAAGAGGCCTAAGCTTCAGTTTATACCTTTTTGCCTTTTGCAGGAATGCAAGCAGGACCTATGTAAGGGGGTACTGGAGCTTGAGCAGGAGGTCGGTGAATTGAAGGAGGAAAATTCCATCCTCAAGCGTAAGCTAAGGAAGAAAGGCAAACCCTCTACATCATCACCACCACCACCTTCTTCTTCATCACCAAAATAGAATTGCGTATCGGGTATGGGCACTCCCCTTGGCTTTCGCCAAGCTTGGGGGAGGTGCCCCGGTATCGTATTGTCCCCACTATCCTTTGCCTTTACTTATTTTAGTTTGATCTTTTGCTTTAGATGAATAAAAGTTTAGTTTGATCCTTTCTTTTCGAGAGTTTGCTTAGTGATCTATCCTTGTAATCGAGTGCAAGATATATAACAAAGTTTAGTTTGAGTTTTTTCTTTCTTTGTTTTCATGTTGCAATTAAAAGAAAGGAAACAAATAAAAGAAAGGAAACAAGTGAAAGAAAGGAAATAAATGAAAAATATCATATGTTAATCTTATGGTAGGTGATGACACCACATAAGGAAAGGTATAAGTAGAAAATTTTATTAGAGATTGACAAACATAACATTAGTCAATGATGCAACTCATGAAAGAATTAATAAGGGAAGAGAAGAGTCACATATAAATATACTATCCTAGAAATCTTTTGTGATTGTGAGCCCTCATCAAAATATTATATGCCAAAATTGTTAACATTGGACAAGGAAGACAACCTAATGGTCCATGTTTGTTTATATTCACATAGAAGTCATACTGTCATAGATCCTTTAACATGTGGTGCTTGCCCCCTACTTTTGCTAGCCAAAAATTCCGCACTAAGTAGAGATAGTCGTTGTGCATCCAAAAACCCTTAAACCCAAATCTTATCTTCAAGAGTCCACCATACCTACCTAGGGATTGAGCAAGACCCCTCAAGTCAGTTGTCATCGGTGCAAAAAGTGTTGGGGAACACAGTAATTTAAAAAATTTCCTACACACACGCAAGATCTATCATGGTGATGCATAGCAACGAGAGGGGAAGAGTGTTGTCCATGTACCCTTGTAGACCGTAAGCAGAAGCGTTATGACAACGCGGTTGATGTAGTCGTACGTCTTCACGATTCGACCGATCCTAGTACCGAAAGTACGGCACCTCCGCGATCTGCACACGTTCCGCTCGGTGATGTCCCACGAACTCTCGATCTAGCTGAGTGTCGAGGGAGAGCTTCGTCATCACGACGGCGTGATGATGGTGATGATGAAGCTACCGGCGCAGGGCTTCGCCTAAGCACTATGATGATATGACCGAGGTGGATTATGGTGGAGGGGGAATCGCACACGGCTAAGGGATCAATGATCAACTTGTGTGTTCTAGGGTGCCCCCTACCCCCGTATATAAAGGAGCAAGGGGGGAGGCCGGTGATACATCTCCAACGTATCTATAATTTTTGATTGCTCCATGCTATATTATCTACTGTTTTGGACTATATTGGGCTTTATTTTCCACTTTTATATTATTTTTGGGACAAACCTATTAACCGGAGCATGCGCGTAGTGCCAAGGTTTTTGATGACTTGTAGATTTTTGCAATAAGTATGTGAGTTCTTTATGACTAATGTTGAGTCCATGGATTATACACACTCTCACCCTTCCATCCTTGCTAGCCTCTTCGGTACCGTGCATTGCCCTTTCTCACATTGAGAGTTGGCGCAAACTTCACCGGTGCATCCAAACCCCATGATATGATACACTCTTTCACACATAAACCTCCTTATATCTTCCTCAAAACAGCCACCATACCTACCTATGATGGCATTTCCATAGCCATTCTGAGATATATTGCCATGCAACTTTCCATCATTCCGTTCATCATGACACATTCATCATTGTCATATTGCTTAGCATGATCATGTAGTTGACACAGTATTTGTGGCAAAGCCACCGTTCATAATTCTTTCATACATGTCACTCTTGGTTCATTGCATATCCCGGTACACTGCCGGAGGCATTCATATAGAGTCATCTTTGTTCTAGTATCGAGTTGTAATCATTGAGTTGTAAATAAATAGAAGTGTGATGATCATCATTATTAGAGCATTGTCCCAAGTGAGAAATAAAAAAAGAAAGGCCATAAAAAAAGAGAAGCCCCCCCCCAAAAAAAGAGAAAGGCCATGAAAAAGAAAAGGCCCAAAAAATGAGAGAAAATGAGAGAAGGGACAATGTTACTATCCTTTTACCACACTTGTGCTTCAAAGTAGCACCATGATCTTCATAGTAGAGAGTCTCTCATGTTATCACTTTCATATACTAGTGGGAATTTTTCATTATAGAACTTGGATTGTATATTCCAACAATGGGCCTCCTCAAGTGCCCTAGGTCTTCGTGAGCAAGCAAGTTGGATGCACACCCACTAGTTTCTTTTGTTGAGCTTTCATACATTTATAGCTCTAGTGCATCCGTTGCATGGCAATCCCTACTCCTTGCATTAACATCAATCTGTGGGCATCTCCATAGCCCATTGATTAGCCTCGTTGATGTGAGACTTTCTCCTTTTTTGTCTTCTTCAAATAACCCCCTCATTATATTCTATTCCACCCATAGTGCTATGTCCATGGCTCACGCTCATATATTGTGTGAAAGTTTATAGGTTTGAGATTACTAAAGTATGAAACAATTGCTTGGCTTGTCATCGGGGTTGTGCATGATGAGAGCATTCTTGTGTGATGAAAATGAAACATGACTAAACTATATGATTTTTTAGGGATGAACTTTCTTTGGCCATGTTATTTTGAGAAGACATAATTGCTTAGTTAGTATGCTTGAAGTATTATCATTTTTATGTCAATATGAACTTTTGCCTTGAATCTTTCGGATCTGAATATTCATACCACAATTAAGAAGAAACATTAAAATTATGCCAAGTAGCACTCCACATCAAAAATTCTGTTTTTATCATTTATCTACTCGAGGATGAGCAGGAATTAAGCTTGGGGATGCTTGATACGTCTCCAACGTATCTATAATTTTTGATTGTTCCATGCTATATTATCTACTGTTTTGGACTATATTGGGCTTTATTTTCCACTTTTATATTATTTTTGGGACTAACCTATTAACTGGAGGCCCAGCCCAGAATTGCTGTTTTTTTGCCTATTTCAGTGTTTCGGAGAAACAGAATATCAATCGGAGTCCAAACGGAATGAAACCTTCGGAAACATGATTTTCTCATCAGATAAGATCCAGGAGACTTGGACCCTCTGTCAAGAAAGCCACGAGGCAGTCACGAGGGTGGAGGGCGCGCCCCCCTGCCTCGTGGGCCCCTCGAAGCTCCACCGACGTACTTCTTCCTCATATATATACCTACGTACCCCAAACGATTGGGGATAGAGCCAAAAACCTAATTCCACCGCCGCAACTTTCTGTATCCACGAGATCCCATCTTGGGGCCTGTTCCGGAGCTCCGCCGGAAGGGGCATCGATCACGGAGGGCTTCTACATCATCATCCAAGCCCCTCCGATGAAGTGTGAGTAGTTTATTTCAGACCTACGGGTCCATAGCTAGTAGCTAGATGGCTTCTTCTCTCTTTTTGGATCTCAATACAATGTTCTCCCCCTCTCTCGTGGAGATCTATTCGATGTAATCTTCTTTTTGCGGTGTGTTTGTTGAGACCGATGAATTGTGGGTTTATGATCAAGTCTATCTATGAATAATATTTGAATCTTCTCTGAATTCTTTTATGTATGATTGGTTATCTTTGCAAGTCTCTTCGAATTATCAGTTTGGTTTGGCCTACTAGATTGGTTGTTCTTGCCATGGGAGAATTGCTTAGCTTTGGGTTCGACCTTGCGGTGTCCTTTCCCAGTGACAGAAGGGGCAGCAAGGCACGTATTGTATTGTTGCCATCGAGGATAACAAGATGGTTTTTTTATCATATTGCATGAAACTATCCCTCTACATCATGTCATCTTGCTTAAGGTGTTACTCTGTTTTTAACTTAATACTCTAGATGCATGCTGGATAGCGGTCGATGAGTGGAGTAATAGTAGTAGATGCAGGTAGGAGTCGGTCTACTTGTCTCGGACGTGATGCCTATATACATGATCATACCTAGATATTCTCATAACTATGCTCAATTCTGTCAATTGCTCAACAGTAATTTGTTCACCCACCGTAGAATACTTATGCTCTTGAGAGAAGCCACTAGTGAAACCTATGGCCCCCGGGTCTCTTTCTCATCATATCAATCTCCATCACTTTATTATTGCTTTGTTTTTACTTTGCTTTTACTTTTTACTTTGCATCTCTATACCAAAAATACCAAAAATATTATTTATCATCTCTATCAGATCTCACTTTCGTAAGTGACCATGAAGGGATTGACAACCCCTAAGCGCGTTGGTTGCGTTGAGCTATTGTTTTTGTGTAGGTACGAGGGACTCGCGCGTAGCCTCCTACTGGATTGATACCTTGGTTCTCAAAAACTGAGGGAAATACTTACGCTACTTTGCTGTATCATCCTCTCCTCTTCGGGGAAATCGAATGCAGTGGTCAAGAGGTAGCAGCCGGCCGGCCCTTGTGGTGCGCCCTGAGAGGAGGAGTCCTCCTCCTAGTAGGAGTAGGACTCCCCTTTCCTAGTCCTACTAGGAGGGATAAAGGAAGGAGGAGAAGGGAGAAGGAAAGGGGGGCGACGCCCCCCCTTCCCTAGTCCAATTCAGACTAGAGGGGGAGGGGCGCGTGGCCTGCCCTGGCCGCCCCTCTCTCTCTCCACTAAGGCATGTGTGGCCCATTAGTCCCCCCCCGGGGGGGGTCCGGTAACCCTCCGGCACTCCGATTTACTCCGAAATCACCCGGAACACTTCTGGTGTCCGAATATAGATGTCCAATATATCAATCTTTATGTCTTGACCATTTCGAGACTCCTCGTCATGTCCGTTATCATATTCGGGACTCCGAAATACCTTTGGTACATCAAAACACATAAACTCATAATACCGATCATCACCGAATGTTAAGCGTGCGGACCCTACGGGTTCGAGAACTATGTAGACATGACCAAGACATGTCTCCTGTCAATGACCAATAGGGGAACCTAGATGTTCATATTGGCTCCCACATATTCTATGAAGATCTTTATCGGTCAAACCGCATAACGATATACGTTGTTCCCTTTGTCATCGGTATGTTACCTGCCCGAGATTCGATCATCAGTATCTCAATACCTACTTCAGTCTCGTTACCGGCAAGTCTATTTACTCATTTCGTAATGCATCATCCCGCAACTAACTCATTAGTCACATTGCTTGCAAGGCTTATAGTGATGTGCATTACCGAGAGGGCCCAGAGATACCTCTTTGATACTTGGAGTGACAAATCCTAATCTCGATCTATGCCAACTCAACAAACACCATTGGAGACACCTGTAGAGCATCTTTATAGTCACCCAGTTACGTTGTGACATTTGATAGCACACTAAGTGTTGCTCCGGTATTCGGGAGTTGCATGATCTCATAGTCATAGGAACATGTATAAGTTATGGAGAAAGCAATAGCAACAAACTAAAAGATCATCGTGCTAAGCTAACGGGTGGGTCAAGTCAATCACATCATTCTCTAATGATGTGATCCCATTAATCAAATGACAACTCATGTCTATGGTTAGGAAACATAACCATCATTGATTCAACGAGCTAGTCAAGTAGAGGCATACTAGTGACATTCTGTTTGTCTATGTATTCACACATGTACTATGTTTCCTGTTAATACAATTTTAGCATGAATAATAAACATTTATCATGATATAAGGAAATATAAATAACAACTTTATTATTGCCTCTAGGGTATATTTCCTTCAGTCTCCCACTTGCACTAGAGTCAATAATCTAGATTACATTGTAATGATTCTAACACCCATGGAGTCTTGGTGTTGATCATGTTTTGCTCGTGAGAGAGGCTTAGTCAATGGGTCTGCAACATTCAGATCCGTATGTATCTTGCAAATCTCTATGTCTCCCTCCTTCACTTGATCACAGATGGAATTGAAGCGTTTCTTGATGTGCTTGGTTCTCTTGTGAAATCTGGATTCCTTTGCCAAGGCAATTGTACCAGTGTTGTCACAAAAGATTTTCATTGGACCCGATGCACTAGGTATGACACCTAGATCGGACATGAACTCCTTCTTCTAGACTCCTTCATTTGCTGCTTCTGAAGCAGATGCGTACTCCGCTTCACATGTAGACCCCGCCATGACGCTCTGCTTGGAACTACACCAACTGACAACTCCACCATTTAATAAAAATACATATCCGATTTGTGACTTAGAGTCATTCGGATCAGTGTCAAAGCTTGCATCGACGTAACCATTTACGACGAGCTTTTTGGCACCTCCATAAACGAGAAACATATCCTTAGTCCTTTTCAGGTATTTCAGGATGTTCTTGACCGCTGTCCAGTGATCCACTCCTGGATTACTTTGGTACCTCCCTGCTAAACTTATAGCAAGGCACACATCAGCTCTGGAACACAGCATTGCATACATGATATAGAACCTATGGCTGAAGCATAGGGAATGACTTTCATTTTCTCTCTATCTTCTACAATGGTCGGGCATTGAGTCTGACTCAACTTCACACCTTGTAACACAGGCAAGAACCCTTTCTTTGCCTGATCCATTTTGAACTTCTTCAAAACTTTATCAAGGTATGTGCTTTGTGAAAGTCCAATTAAGCGTCTTGATCTATCTCCATAGATCTTGATGCCCAATATATAAGCATCTTCACCGACGTCTTTCATTGAAAAATTCTTATTCAAGTATTCTTTTATGCTATTCAGAAATTCAGTATCATTTTCGATCAACAATATGTCATCTACATATAATATCAGAAATTCTACAGAGCTCCCACTCACTTTATTGTAAATACAGGCTTCTCCAAAAGTATGTATAAAACCATATGCTTTGATCACACTATCAAAGCATATATTCCAACTCCGAGAGGCTTGCACCAGTCCATAAATGGATCGCTGGAGCTTGCACACTTTGTTAGCACCTTTTGGATCGACAAAACCTTCTGGTTGCATCATATACAACTCTTCTTTAAGATATCCATTAAGGAATGCAGTTTTGACATCCATTTGCCAAATTTCATAATCATAAAATGTGGCAATTGCTAACATGATTCGGACGGACTTAAGCATCGCTACAGGTGTGAAGGTTTCATCGTAGTCAACTCCTTGAACTTGTCGAAAACCTTTTGCAACAAGTCGAGCTTTGTAGACAATAACATTACCTTCAGCGCCAGTCTTCTTATTGAAGATCCATTTATTCTCTATGGCCCGCCGATCATCGGGCAAGTCAACCAAAGTCCACACTTTGTTCTCATACATGGATCCCATCTCAGATTTCATGGTCTCTAGCCATTTTACGGAATCTGGGATCATCATTGTTTCCTCATAGTTCGTAGGTTCGTCATGGTCAAGTAACATGACCTCCAGAACAGGATTACTGTACCACTCTGGTGCGGATCTCACTCTGGTTGACCTACGAGGTTCGGTAGTAACTTGATCAGAAGTTTCCTGATCATCATCATTAGCTTCCTCGCTTACTGGCGTAGGAATCACTGGAACTGATTTCAGTGATGAACTTCTTTCCAATAAGGGAGCAGGTATAATTACCTTATCAAGTTCTACTTTCCTCCCAGTCACTTCTTTCGAGAGAAACTCCTTCTCCAGAAAGGATCCATTCTTAGCAACAAATATCTTGCCTTCAGATCTGTGATAGAAGGTGTACCCAACAGTCTCCTTTGGGTATCCTATGAAGACACATTTTTCCGATTTGGGTTCGAGCTTATCCGATTGAAGTTTCTTCACATAAGCATCGCAACCCCAAACTTTAAGAAATGACAACTTGGGTTTCTTGCCAAACCACAGTTCATAAGGTGTCGTCTCAACGGATTTAGATGGTTCCCTATTTAATGTGAATGCAGCTGTTTCTAAAGCATAATCCCAAAATGATAACGGTAAATCAGTGAGAGACATCATAGATCGCACCATATCTAGTAAAGTACGATTACGACATTCGGACACACCATTACGCTGTGGTGTTCCGAGTGGCGTGAGTTGTGAAACTATTCCCCATTGTTTCAAATGAAGACCAAACTCATAACTCAAATATTCTCCTCCACGATCAGATTGTAGAAACTTTATCTTCTTGTTATGATGATTTTCCACCTCACTTTGAAATTCTTTGAACTTTTCAAATGTTTCAGACTTATGTTTCATTAAGTAGATATACCCATATCTGCTCAAATCATCTGTGAAGGTGAGAAAATAATGATATCCGCTGCGAGCCTCAATGTTCATTGGACCACATACATCAGTATGTATGATTTCCAATAACTCTGTTGCTCGCTCCATTGTTCCAGAGAACGGAGTTTTAGTCATCTTGCCCATGAGGCATGGTTTGCAAGTACCAAGTGATTCATAATCAAGTGATTCCAGAAGTCCATCAGAATGGAGTTTCTTCATGCGCTTTACACCAATATGACCCAAACGGCAGTGCCACAAATAAGTTGCACTATGATTATCAACTCTGCATCTTTTGGCTTCAATACTATGAACATGTGTATCACTACTATCAAGATGTAGTAAAAATAGACCACTCATCAAGGGTGCATGACCATAAAAGATATTACTCATATAAATAGAACAACCATTATTCTCTGATTTAAATGAATAACCGTCTCACATCAAACAAGATCCAAATATAATGTTCATGCTCAATGCTGGCACCAAATAACAATTATTTAGGTCTAAAACTAATCCCGAAGGTAGATGTAGAGGTAGCGTGCCGACGGCGATCACATCGACTTTGGAACCATTTCCCACGTGCATCGTCACCTCGTCCTTAGCCAATCTTCTCTTAATCCGTAGCCCTTGTTTCGAGTTGCAAATATTAGCAACATAACCAGTATCAAATACCCAGGCACTACGGTGAGCATTAGTAAGGTACACATCAATAACATGTATATCAAATATACCTTTCACTTTGCCATTCTTCTTCTCCGCCAAATACTTGGGGCAGTTCCGCTTCCAGTGACCAGTCCCTTTGTAGTAGAAGCACTTCGTCTCAGGCTTAGGTCCAGACTTGGGTTTCTTCACTTGAGCAGCAACTGGCTTGCTGTTCTTCTTGAAGTTCCCCTTATTCCCTTTACCCTTTTTCTTGAAACTGGTGGTCTTGTTGACCATCAACACTTGATGCTCCTTCTTGATTTCTACCTCCGCAGCCTTTAGCATTGCGAAGAGCTTAGGAATCGTCTTATCCATCCCTTGCATATTATAGTTCATCACGAAGCTCTTGTAGCTTGGTGGCAGTGATTGAAGAACTCTGTCAATGACACTATCATCAGGAAGATTAACTCCCAGCTGAGTCAAGTGGTTGTGGCACCCAGACATTCTGATTATATGTTCACTAAGAGAACTATTCTCCTCCATTTTGCAGCTGTAGAACTTATTGGAGACTTCATATATCTCAATCCGGGCATTTGCTTGAAATATTAACTTCAAATCCTGGAACATCTCATATGCTCCATGACGTTCAAAACGTCATTGTAGTCCCGGTTCTAAGCCGTAAAGCATGGCACACTGAACTATCGAGTAGTCATAAGCTTTGCTCTGCCAGGTGTTCGCAACATCTGGCGTTGCTCCTGTAGCGGGTTTGTCACCTAGCGGTGCTTCCAGGACGTAGTTCTTCTGTGCAGCAATGAGGATAATCCTCAAGTTACGGACCCAATCTGTGTAGTTGCTACCATCATCTTTCAACTTAGCTTTCTCTAGGAACGCAATAAAATTCAACAGAACAACAACACGAGCCATCTATCTACAACAACATAGACATCCAAAATACTATCAGGTACTAAGTTCATGATAAACTAAAGTTCAATTAATCAAATTACTTAAGAACTCCCACTTAGATAGACATCCCTCTAATCATCTAAGTGATCACGTGACCAATATCAACTAAACCATGTCCGATCATCACGTGAGATGCAGTAGTTTTCAATGGTGAACATCACTATGTTGATCATATCTACTATATGATTCACGCTCGACCTTTCGGTCTCAGTGTTTTGAGGCCATATCTGCATATGCTAGGCTCGTCAAGTTTAACCCGAGTGTTCTAGGGTGCCCTCCTGCCCCCGTATAAAAAGGAGCAAGGGGGGAGGCCGGCCGGCCCTTGTGGCGCGCCCTGAGAGGAGGAGTCCTCCTCCTAGTAGGAGTAGGACTCCCCTTTCCTAGTCCTACTAGGAGGGGAAAGGAAGGAGGAGAAGGGAGAAGGAAAGGGGGGCGCCGCCCCCCCTTCCCTAGTCCAATTCGGACTAGAGGGAGAGGGGCACGTGGCCTACCCTGGCCAGCCCTCTCTCTCTCTCCACTAAGGCTCGTGTGGCCCATTAGCCCCCCCCCCCGGGGGGGGGGGGGGGTTCCGGTAACCCTCCGGCACTCCGGTTTACTCCGAAATCACCCGGAACACTTCCGGTGTCCGAATATAGCCGTCCAATATATCAATCTTTATGTCTCAACCATTTCAAGACTCCTCGTCATGTCCGAGATCATATCCGAGACTCCGAACTACCTTCGGTACATCAAAACACATAAACTCATAATATCGATCGTCACCGAATGTTAATCGTGCAAACCCTACGGGTTCGAGAACTATGTAGACATGACCGAGACATGTCTCTGGTGAATAACCAATAGAGGAACCTGCATGTTCATATTGGCTCCCACATATTCTACGAAGATCTTTATCGATCAAACTGCATAACGATATACGTTGTTCCCTTAGTCATCGGTATGTTACTTGCCCGAGATTCGATCGTCTGTATCTCAATACCTAGTTCAATCTCGTTACTGACAAGTTTCTTTAGTCATTCCGTAATGCATCATCCTGCAACTAACTCATTAGTCACATTGTTTGCAAAGCTTATAGTGATGTGCATTACTGAGAGGGCCCAGAGATACCTCTCCGATACTTGGAGTGACAAATCCTAATCTCGATCTATGCCAACTCAAAAAACACCATCGGAGACACCTGTAGAGCATCTTTATAGTCACCCAGTTATGTTGTGACGTTTGATAGCACACTAAGTGTTCCTCCGGTATTCGGGAGTTGCATGATCTCATTGTCGTAGGAACATGTATAAGTTATGGAGAAAGCAATAGCAACAAAGTAAACGATCATCGTGCTAAGCTAATGGGTGGGTCAAGTCAATCACATCATTCTCTAATGATATGATCCCATTAATCAAATGACAACTCATGTCTATGGTTAGGAAACATAACCATCATTTATTCAATTAGCTAGTCAAGTAGAGGCATACTAGTGACATTCTGTTTGTCTATGTATTCACACATGTACTAAGTTTCCGGTTAATACAATTCTAGCATGAATAATAAACATTTATCATGATATAAGGAAATATAAATAAAAACTTTATTATTGCCTCTAGGGCATATTTCCTTCAAAAAGGCAATAAAATTTGCTTATAAATGTGTGAGATCATTTAGTGTAAGAGAAAATCCACCAGTGCACGAATTTGTGATGGTGAAGAATAAAAGCAACAAACTGCATAATAATGGTCACCATCACAAGGGGCAAAGCAGTGTGACGTTATTTTGCACTAAGGGGTTGAGCATACAAACAAATAAGTGCATGGCAACCTCTGCTCCCCTCTATGAAGGGCCTATCTTTTACTTTCATGTATTTACTTTTATGCAAAGAGTCAAAGTTTTCTCTCTATTCCTTTTTATTTTCTCCTTTGGTAAGCAGCATGTGGTGAGGAAAGATCTAGGAACATATGTCTAGTTGAATATAGATAGCATGAATTATTATTGTTGACATCACCCTTGAGATGAATACGTTGGGAGGCGAAACTACAAGCCCTATCTTTCTATGTGTCCGGTTGAAACGTTTTGCTCATGCGTACACAGTGA
Source organism: Triticum aestivum (assembly GCF_018294505.1). Taxonomy (NCBI): domain Eukaryota; kingdom Viridiplantae; phylum Streptophyta; class Magnoliopsida; order Poales; family Poaceae; genus Triticum; species Triticum aestivum. The sequence goes on along the minus strand of NC_057803.1, from coordinate 419,544,948 downwards.
GTGTTAGAAATCATGGAAGACTATATGATGGTTGATTATGTGGACTTGCCTGAAGGCTCCAACACGTGACCCTTCCTGAAAAGATGATAAATTGCAGTTGCAAAGTTGACTGAGAACATAGTTTGTTGTCTTCTAATAGAGTTTTTGCATTATACTTCAATAGTGTGATGAATTATCACTTATTCATGAGAAGTCTATGATAAAAGTTCTATGATGAGAGTCTTATGTTTATGTTTGTTGCCGTTATTATAATCAACGTGGTGCTTCTATGTCCGTATTTTATTTTTATCGACACCTCTCTCTCTAAGCATGTGGACATGTTTTCCGATTTCGGTTTTTGCTTGAGGACAAGCGAGGTCTAAGCTTGGGGGAGTTGATATGTCCATTTTGCATCATGTTTTCCTACTATTATTTATGATGTTTTTATCCATAATAATGCTTTTTGGAGTAATTCTTATGCCTTTTCTATCATAATATGCAAGTTATACACAAAGAGGGAGAATTCCGGCAGCTGGAAATCTGGACCTAGAAAAGCTACGCCAGGCTACCTATTCTGCACAACTCCAAACAATCTGAAACTTCACGTAGAATGTTTATGGAATATATGATGAATATTGGAGCAAATAAGTACCGGAGGAGGCCCGCCAGGTGGGCACAACCCACCTTGGAGCGCCTGGGAGCCCAAGCGCACCTTGGTGGGTTGTGCTCACCCAGGCCTACCTCCGGTGCGCATCTTCTGGTATATAAGTCATTTTGACCTATAAAAAAATAAGGAGAGGATTTTCGGGACGGAGCGCCACTGTCTCGAGGCGGAACTTGGGAAGGAGCACTTTTGACCTCCGGGGGAGCGATTCCGTCGGGGGAACTTCCCTCCCGGAGGGGGAAATCATCATCATCATCATCACCCACAACTCTCTCATCTTGGGGAGGGCTATCTCCATCAACATCTTCAACATCACCATCTCATCTCAAACCCTAGTTCATCTCTTGTGTTCAATCTTGTTATCGAAACTATAGATTGGTGCTTGTGGGTGACTAGTAGTGTTGATTACATATTGTAGTTGATTACTATATGGTTTATTTGGTGGAAGATTATATGTTAAGATCCAATATGCTATTTAATACCCCTCTGATCTTGAGCATGATTATCATTTGTGAGTAGTTACTTTTGTTCTTGAGGTCACGAGAGAAATCATGTTGCAAGTAATCATGTGAACTTGATATGTGTTCGATATTTTGATAGTATGTATGTTGTGATTCCCTTAGTGGTGTCATGTGAATGTCGACTACATGACACTTCACAATATTTGGGCCTAAGGGAATGCATTGTGGAGTAGCAATTAGATGATGGGTTGCGAGAGTGACAGAAGCTTAAACCCCAGTTTATGTGCTAAGTTTAATGCTATGGTTAGAATTTATTCTTAATACTTTTCTCATAGTTGCGGATGCTTGTGGGAGGGTTAATCATAAGTAGGAGGTTTGTTCAAGTAAGAACATCACCTAAGCACCGGTCCACCCTGTCGGATTTCGGGTTCCGGCAGACCCTTGAGGTTCGAACACTGGGGTGCGCGTGGAGATTTCGCCTCCTACCTACCTGCACCCCTCCGCCATGCTAGGATCTAAACTAAGGAAAGAACAACACAAGAGACACAGGGTTTATACTGGTTCGGGCCACCTTTGTGGTGTAATACCCTACTCCAGTGTGTGGTGTGGTGGATTGCCTCTTGGGCTGATGATGATGAACAATACAAGGAAGAACATCCTCGCGAGGGTCTGTTCTTGGCTGAGGCGATGAACTGCTGGGAGGAGTTCAGCCACCTCTCTCTCTCTCTCTCTCGGCTCCGACTGACCGACCGACCCTTCTAACGAGCCTCTTCCTTCCTCTTTTTCGTCCTCCCCTCTATGTGGGTGGCTGGTCCTATTTATAGAGGCCCTGGTCCTCTTCCCAAATATTGAGCGGGAAGGGAGCCAACAATGGCGGGCTAATTTGAAGGGGGATAACAAGTATCAGCTATCCTCACAAAAGTAGTCTTCGCCTGCGCAAAGCTCTGGTGATGACACCGTCTTGGGCTCCACGGTGATCTCCGTCTCGTAGTCCTCATGGTCTTGGTCTTGTTGCACCGAAATGGCAACCTTTGCCTAATGCCTCGGTACTCCGCGGCTGCACTTGCCCCCTTTGCACCAAAGGGGAAAGGAGGACGCTACGCGGGCTGGCACCCGCCTGGCGCCCTAAGTTGTCATGGCTTGCGTCATGGGCACCTTGTGAGGTACCCCGCCTTGATCCCTCCGCCTCCTCGTGAGCCAGCCTGACGAGGCCGTGCCTGAGGAAGCTTCGCGTCATCCGCCCCGCGAGGCTTGGCCCCTCGCGAGGGTCTTGGGTTTGTGTTGGTGAAGATGGGCCGTGCTGGGCCCCCCTTTGAGCCACGCCGCAGGCCACAGGCAGGCAAGTATGGGGACCCCCGTTCCCAGAACACCGACAGTAGCCCCCGGGCCCAAGGCGCGCTCGGACTTGGCTGTGCAGGGAGGCGGAAGGGCAAGAGCGAAGCGCCGCGGGCCCTAACAGCCTGCGGCCTTGGGCGCCGCGTGGCGGTTGACCAGACGTGGGCGCCTCAGTAACCGCACAAGTTGATAAAGGAGTGGCATCCGCCTAGGCCCTGCTTCTTGCTTTCTCCGGTTGCTGCTCAGATCCCCTTTCTTGCGCCTCTCCTTCCTTCCTCCGGGATTTCCAGATCTGCTCTGACCGTGCGGCCTAGGGAGCCATGGCGCCTCGTCAGCCCCCGGCCGCAGCTTGGTACTCGTCTGCCCTGGACTCGCCGAACGTGTTGGAGGCGGGCCTTGCCCGGTTGCGCCGGATGGCGATGGCGTGGGGCATCGACGGGGAGAAGGTGTTCAAGGCTGGCTCCGCCACCCCTGAGGGTCAAAGGAGCACCTTCTATCCGCTCTTCGTAAGTGCCACTGTTGCTGGCCTGGTGCCTCCCTTCTCCGAGTTCTTCTTCTCTGTCCTCCGCCATTACAAGCTACAGGCTCTGCATCTCCATCCCAACTCCATCCTTCTCCTGGCAATCTTTGCTTATTATTGCGAAGCACATGTTGGGGTGCAGCCCTCAGTGGCCTTGCTGCGCCACTACTTCTACCTCCGGACCTCTCGTGGGACTACTTCCGCGTGCGCGAGCTTCGTTGCGTCCGGCGGCGCCATTGCCATCTCGAACTCTGGGAAGAGGATTGAGGGCTTCAGGAGCAAGTGGATCTTGGTGGATGCTGGGCGCATCCACCCTCGGCTGATCCTGCCCACGGAGCAGCCCACGAGCTCCAGCGACTGGGGTCGAGTGGAGCTCACGGATCCCCGCGCAAAGATGGTGCTGGAGAAGATGGACGCGGATTTGAGGTCGGCCGACATGGCAGCGGCGAAGCTGACCGGCGCGTCGCTGCTGAGGGAGTTCCTGGAGCACCGGCTGGCTCCGCTTCGGCAGTACTCGCTTCCAATGTGGAGGCCCCGTCTGAACCCCGCAGCCTTGGTCGCCGGAGACCTGGCTGCGGTTCTCCAATCTCTAGTCGGGGGCAATGTGGCGAGGCTGGAGGGCGCTCCTACGCCCTTGTTCCTCCGCAATGACTGGGAGCAGGTGGTGAAGTCCATGCCCGTCTTCAACGGGGATGGGCCAGTGCCCCTGGAAGCTCCCGAGGAACCAGTGGACGTGTCCTCTGGTGACTCCAGCGAAGAGGAAGAGGGAGGGGAGCGCGGAAAAGGGCCTGACTCCGAGGCGACTGACGGAGAGTCGAGGTCTCCCCTCCCCCGGCGCAGGTCCCGCGTTCTCCGGCTTTCTCCGAATGATGACGACGAGGATGACGACGTAGACGACGAGCAGGATGGCGGGAGCTCGCCCCCGATCCCGAAGAAGGACAGGACCGGGCTGATCTCCCGCGGGTCTCCCCCGGCCCCGGGGCGAACCGCAGACGCACCTTCTGCCTCCAAGCTTCCCGAGGTCGACCCTTCCAGCCGGCTTTCAGGCTTCAAATTTGGCCGGAGGCCGCTTGAGCTCACTGGCGACGATCTGTAAGCATTCGATTCTTGTCTTTATCTCTTGCTCTGCTTCTGAGGCTTGACGTCCGCATCTTTGGATAGGTTGGCGCCCGCAGCAAAGAAGCCGAAGGGGGCTCCCGAGGTTCCATCCGTGGCGGCGCTTCTGCCCGCGAAGGAAGGTGACCGCGACGCACAGGCTTCTCCTGCCCGGTTGTCCTCGCGAGGTCTGGCTGAGCCGGCTGGGGCGAGCTCAGCACCCACGGCCCAAGTGGCTCTCGAGGTGCTCTTGCCCGCCGCCGCCACTACAGCTGTCGGGGCGCGACAGACTCCGCCTCAGGATGCTGCGGCTGTGCTGCCGCCTTCTCCTCCTACTCCACCGGCCACTGTCTCTCCGACTCCTTCTACCGTTCTGGATCGTGCTGTTGTTGAGCTGGACCGATTGCGGCAGGATCTTCTTGGCGCCGACCCCCGCTTGGTGGCCGGGCGTTTGGAGCTGGCTTCTGGATGGGTTCGCTCCGATGCCTCGATTCGGGCGGTGCTGGTCCAGGCCTCGACGGCATGCGACGAGGAGAAGCAGGCCGTCCTGGAGGCGAAGGCTAGCCGTGATGCAGCCTTGGGGGAGGTGGTCGACGTCCGCGGTCGCTGCAAGGCGCTAGAGGACGAGCTGCAAGGCCTGCGGGATCGGCTCATGGAAGAGGTCCGCCTTCGCCAAGAGCAGGAAGAAGGCATGAAGGCTTGCGAGGCAGCCGTCGCGGGCCAGGAGGCCAAGCTCAGGAAGCGCTGCGACTGCCTAGGCACGCTGGAGTAGGAGTTGGGGCGAGGAAGGCCGAGCTGGATGGCAAGGCCCTGGTTCTTGCCGAGGACCACGCGGCCTTCACGGAGTTGGAGGCGAAGGCTCGCTCCTCGCTGAGGACGCTTTACGACAGCGGCCTGGAGAGCCCGCTGGCTGGCGCCGAGGACGGCCCCGCCAAGCTGCTTCCCTTCCTGGTTCACGCTCTTGAAGATGTCGCCCTTGGCCTTGGCCCCACGGCTGAGGCCGAGGCGCGTGTCCTGTCTTCTGCAGCACTAACGCGGGTCCTCACCCACATCTACCTTCGCGATCCCGGTGTCGACCTCGACAGCCTGCTGGAACCAGTGAGCGGTGAGCGTGCCGCTGCCGCTGCCGAGGCCGTGAAGGGTCACGCGGAGGCTCTGCTGGGGAAGTTCCGGGCCTTCAGCACCAAGCCGGAGCAAGGCGCTGCCGACCCCGCTGCTCCGTGAGGCGAACCCGCTCCGTGCTGCTCTCCCGCTGCCAAGTGACTCCGTCATGGCTCCTGTCCCGCTTTTAATTCCTGCACACGTATCATGCCTCGGGGAGGCGTTTAAACTTGTGTTTGGCATTGAAATAATAGTGGGGACTATAATATTTGCTTTTGAATTCCTTGAGATTAGCGCTTTTCCTTCCTACTTGCTTATGTTCTACGCCGGCAGAGCCTGGCCCCGCGCGTACCTCACCCAGCAATAGTCCTGACTGGAAACCAGGACGGGACCAAGGAGTGAGGGGCTACGTGACAAGTTAGGCTCCTGAGTCGCGATGCTCAGGAGTCCCCCTTGGCGCACGAACAACAAGTAGGGAGGTTTGATGCGGGTGGATCCACCATTCTACGTCTGCAGAGCCCGGCCGCGCGCGTGCCTCACCCAGCGATGGTCCGACCAGAAACCAGGACGGGGCCACGGAGTGAGGGGCTACGTGACCAGTTAGGCTCATGAGTCACGATGCTCAGGAGTCCCCCTTGATGCTCAAACGGCCTTCGTACCTTGGCTCCGCTCGGGGAGAGACGTGCGACGAACCAGGCCCGGGGGGGACCTGGCCGGGCGGCGTGCGTCTGGGTGTGACCCAGGCGCAGCCCCCGTGCCCAGCCCCCCCGCGCGGCACTCCCGAGGGGAGGCGTTACGATGAGGCTAGACACTAAGCTCTGGGCTCCCTGAGGTTGATGCGGCCCGGGGGCCACCCTCAGTTGTTTATCACCAGCGCGGAGCATAGTGCTACCGTATGTGTACGAGCATAGCCGCTCCTCGGCAGTGTCGTCAGCCAGCACGGAGCATGGTGCTTCCACTGGTACGTGGGAGGGGGCTCCCCTCCGGGAGGAGCCCCCGGGGCGTGTACAGCCCCGCCCTGACACGTGGCTGGCATGGTAGGGCCTGGCGAGGTGTATCTGGGCACCCGTGAGCCAGCGCGGGACTCACGGGGCCCTACCTCTAGGCGGGTTGCACCTGGCACTGGGCCTTATCTTGTGATGTGTCCCTGCAAATTTGGTTAGATGTCAGCACTCTACGTCCTCGGGTCCCGGCCCTCGAGCTGGTCTCAGCCGTCGCTGGTATGCCAGGTCGCGATGCCATGGACAAGGCCACAGGGTGAGGGCTGGAGAGCCAGTAAGAGCCCTGAGTAGCGATGCTCAGGTGCCCCCCCTTTAACGTGCAAGTGGTCGGCATGGAGGAGAAGAGGTGTCGTGGACCGGCATCAAATAATCAAGCATGGTGGTCCTAATGCATGATCGGAAATAAACGCAAACGGGATACATGCCACTGGGCCTGGCCCGAGCGGCTTGGGGATCATGCAGCCTGAGGGGCGCCCCCAACAAGGTAAGCTAACAACATGGAACAAAGGGATACACGCCACAAGGACGGACTCATGCGGCCTGGGAATAATGCAGCCCTGGGGGTGCTCCCAGCTGGAAGTAAAACTCAAAAGATGTCACCTGATGATGTTGAGGACGAAGGGGTGTTGGTGTAGCAGGCTCGGGGGGCTGCGGGAGCCGATCCTCACGAGCCCCCAGGCCCAGGGGCCTCGGGAGGCTCTGGAGGCGCTGGCGGCTCCTCGCGGGCCATCTCCATCTCTGCCAGGGCTGCGGAATGCCTAGCCTCTCGTGCCTCCGTGATGCCCCTCATGAGGCGCTGGTACGCGTCAGCCGCGTTCGGCAAGCCGTAAGGCATGCGAACATAGCTGTGGGGTGGACCTCTGCAGTGCCCCACTCGCGAGGGCTAGAGGCGCTCCAGAGAGGCGACTCGGTTGAGCCCTGGTATGTCGATGCAGACGCGCAGCCCACCATCCTCGTCTTGATGGGGGGCCACTGCTGGTAGGCGGCGGGCGCCTCTCATGACTCTTGACTCCTGTAGCTCCTGAATGGCCTGGCTGACGAACTCCTGTGGGTCTGGATCTCCTTGGCTTGCTCCTTCTTGAGGGAAACGTGCTTCAAAACACGCCTCCATGTGGTGCCCAAGCGCCTCCCTCGTGACCCTAGCTAGGTCGGTGGCCCTCCAGGGGGGAGCCCCCGAGCCCTGCCTGGGGAGGGCGCCGGGCGCGCTTTCCTAGGCAATGGAGGGAGGTTCCCCCTGGGCAAGCGCGGGCCCTGAGGGGCCTACCTCCTGAGGGGCCGGGCCGGACGATGTCTTCTTCTTCTTGGGGGTGGTCTCGGGAAGCCTCCTGCTTCTGCAATCCGGGTCTTCCAATGATGCGGCCTGAAAGGTTTGTTCCAGGGAACACACCGCGTCCTTCTCTTCACAGGGCACCGTGATGACTCCGCCACTTCCTAGCATCTTGAGGACGTTGTAGCCGTGGTGAGTTACGGCCATGAACTTGGCCAGCGCTGGGTATCCAAGGATGGCGTTGTACGGCACGCGAATGTGAGCGACGTCGAAGTCGATGAGCTCGGTGCGGTAGTTGTCGCGTGCCCCGAAGGTGACAGGGAGGCGGACCTGCCCAATCGGGACCGTGGAGCCGTCAGTGATGCCGGAGAAGGGCTTGGTTGGCTGAAGCTGGCTGCAGGGCACTTGGAGGTTGTTGAACGTCTCCATGTACAGGACGTTGAGCCCTGTCCCGCCATCGATGAGGGTCTTGGTGACCACCACGTTGCTGATGATTGGGGAACAAAGCATCGGGAGGACTTCGGCTGTTGCCGCACAGTTGAGCTGATCTGCTGAGCTGAACGTGATGGCGCACGCCGACCACCTGAGAGGGCGTGTGGCTTCGAGTCTGGGGAGTGCTGCGTTCACTTCACGGGCGAACTGCTTGAAGATGCGCTGAGAGGCTGGGGCTTGTGCTCCGCCCAAGATGCAGGCGATCACGCACGGCTCCTAGAAGCCCCCAGCCTCCTCGTCCTGATGGCGGTCCTCATTTCTCCTTGGCTGCGGCGGCAGCGGTGGGAGGCCTGCGTTGCCTAGCGGGCGATCCTCGCGAGGCAGATCCCTCCAGTCTCCCTCGCGAGGCTGATCCCTCCATCCTCTCTCGCAAGGTGGGTCTTGCCAGCGATCCTCGCGAGGTTGGTCGCGCCACCCTTGGCGCGGCCCACGGTCTTCCTAGCGTCCTGCGTTTCTTCCTCCTCCTCCTCGACCGTAGCCCCGGTCACTGCGGTCAGGGCGACGGCCGATCCTTCCTTCACGCACGGCTCGGAGTTCTTGGCATTCGTTGGTGTTGTGGGTGTGGAGGTCGTGGTACACGCAGTACCGGCTGCCCTTGGGAGGTTCGGGCAGATCTCTGCCCTGCTTGGTGTCTGGTTCTGCCGCGAGCACTGCAGCCCCCTTGCGCTTCACATCCTTGGCCTTGAGCTTCTTCTCTTCTGGGTCTGTGGCAGGCAGCTCGAGGAGGGAGAGACGCCCCTCCTCAGCCCTGGCGCACTTGTTTGCCAAGTTGAACAGCTCCAAGGAAGTGCACAGGTCTTCATGCATCGCCAGCTCCTCCTTCATCTTGACGTCGCGCACTCCGTCGGAGAAAGCTGAGATGATGGCCTCCTCAGTCACCTTGGGGATCTTGAGGCGTGCGTTGTTGAAGCGCTGGATGTACTTCTGTAGGGTCTCCCCGGGTTGTTGCTTGATGCGGCGCATGTTGCTCACGGCGGGTGGCCGGTCGCGAGTACCTTGGAAGTTGGCGATGAAGCGGGTGCGCATCTCTTCCCAGGAGGAGATTGTGCCTGGAGCCAGGTTCAGGAGCCAGGTGCAGGCCCCGTCCTTGAGCGCCATGGGAAACCAGTTCGCCATGACCTTCTCGTCTCCGTTGGCAGCTTCGATGCCCAGCTCGTAGAGCTGGAGGAACTCCACAGGGTCGGCCGTGGCATCGTAGCAAGGAGGCAGGTCTGGTTTGAACTTGCCGGGCCACGCGACACTGCGTAGTTCGGTGGTGTAGGCGTGGCAGCCTGCTGTGGCCACGAGAGGCCTTAGGTGACGGAGAGCCTGGTCTTGCATGCCCCCACGCGCTGGAGCAGGGGGATGGTCGCGTCGTGCTGGAGCAGGGAGCGCCCGGGCAGCTTCTAGCGGGCGAGGGACTTCTTGGCAGCTCTGTTCTTGCTGTGCTGGCACCTGACGGAGCGGGTTCCGCCCAGGGGCCATGTGCCTTGGAGCCATGGCGTCTTCTTGAGGAGGAGGCGGCCGGGGCGCCGCCGGAGCCTCTTCGCCCACGCGGGGCGTGGTGCGGTGCAGCGGAACAGACGGCGCAGAAGAGCCCCCTGCAGCGTGGATGAGCTCGGCGACGCGGTCGAGCCATTCTTCGTAGACGTCATCGACGGGACGGTAGCACAGGAGCTCGTTTGCTGCGATGAGTGCAGCCCGAGCCTCCATGGGCGCGCAGAGCGCGCGAGACGAAGATCCAGCTGGGGCGAGCGAGGGAGTTGCGGTGCGGCCGTCCTTCCGCACGGACGGATGCTGGGACGATGCTTGCCGCTCGTCCCCCGCCGGGCCGGTGGCGGTGTTGACGGTAGGTGACGGGGAACGGCTGAATGCCCGCTGACAGGGGCCGTCTAGGCGACACGGGAAGCGAGTGCGGCCCGGCGCTCAGTGTGGGCCCGACGAGCGTCAGACATGGGTGTGATGGTCGGAGGAGAACGGGGCGATGGAAGACGAATTTCGGCGCACCCCTACCTGGCGCGCCAAATGTCGGATTTCGGGTTTCGACAGACCCTTGAGGTTCGAACACTGGGGTGCGCACGGAGATTTCGCCTCCTACCTACCTGCACCCCTCCGCCATGCTAGGATCTAAACTAAGGAAAGAACAACACAAGAGACACAGGGTTTATACTGGTTCGGGCCACCATTGTGGTGTAATACCCTACTCTAGTGTGTGGTGTGGTGGATTGCCTCTTGGGCTGATGATGATGAACAATACAAGGAAGAACAGCCTCGCGAGGGTCTGTTCTTGGCTGAGGCGATGAACTGCTGGGAGGAGTTCAGCCACCTCTCTCTCTCTCTCTCTCTCTCTCTCTCTCTCTCGGCTCTGACTGACCGACCGACCCTTCTAACGAGCCTCTTCCTTCCTCTTTTTCGTCCTCCCCTCTATGTGGGTGGCTGGTCCTATTTATAGAGGCCCTGTTCCTCTTCCCAAATATTGAGCGGGAAGGGAGCCAACAATGGCGGGCTAATTTGAAGGGGGACAGCAAGTATCAGCTATCCTGACAAAAGTAGTCTTCGCCTGCGCAAAGATCTGGTGATGACACCGTCTTGGGCTCCACGGTGACCTCCATCTCGTAGTCCTCCTGGTCTTGGTCTCGTTGCACCGAAATGGCAACCTTTGCCTGATGCCTCGGTACTCCGCGGCTGCGCTTGCCCCCTTTGCACCAAAGGGGAAAGGAGGACGCTGCGCGGGCTGGCACCCGCCTGGCGCCCTGAGTTGTCATGGCTTGCGTCATGGGCACCTCGTGAGGTACCCCGCCTTGATCCCTCCGCCTCCTCGTGAGCCAGCCTGACGAGGCCGTGCCTGAGGAAGCTTCGCATCGTCCGCCCCGCGAGGCTTGGCCCCTTGCGAGGGTCTTGGGTTTGTGTTGGTGAAGATGGGCCGTGCTTGGCCCCCCTTTGAGCCACGCCGCAGGCCGCAGGCACGCAAGTCTGGGGACCCCCATTCCCAGAACACCGACACACCCACATATCAAATTATCAAAGTAGCGAACACAAATCAAACCAACATGGTGAAAGTGACTAGATGAAAATCCCGTGTACCATCAAGAATGCTTTGCTTATCATAAGAAACCGTTTTGGCCTGTCCTTTGACTCAAAAGGATTGGGCTACCTTGTTGCACTTTTTCTACTATCGTCGTTACTTGATCATTACAAATTTTCTTGCTATCAAACTACTCTTTTACTTACAATTTCAGCACTTGCAGACATTACCTTGCTAAAAACCACTTGTCATTTCCTTCTGCTCCTCGTTGGGCTAGACACTCTTACTTATCAAAAAGAGCTACAATTGATCCCCTATACTTGTGCCTCATCAATGGCATTAAGGATTCGAGTTGCCTCTGCATCCATCCATTTGCAACAAGGAGATTTGGCTGGAAGCAAAATTCTGGTCACCACCGTACGCGTCAAGGTCCTCATGGCGGAAGGGTCATCCAAGGCAACAATGGTGGTCGACGAGCAACAATGGTGACGGAACCACTCCCAGCGATTCTCCATCATACAAGACCATTGGCAACATCATTTCCCTAGTTTGCCACGAGGTAACACGGCCCGAGCCATCCCACTATCGATGAAGCGCACGTCCACTTGAAGCACAGCCCAATAGCAACAACACTACCCTCCCCAACACGCGTTGACGCGGTGCCGTGCCCTCCAGCATATCCACCTGTCACACGGTTGCCGACGACAGCGGCGGAGGATAGCAAGGTCTTGGCATGGCGGCGACTGAGGGAGTCCTGGATTAGGGGGTCCTCGGGCGTCCGGGCTATGTGATATGGGCCGAACTAATGGGCTGAGAAGATACAAGATAGAAGGCCCGCCCCCTTGTCTGGATGGGACTCTCCTTTGCATGGATGCCAAGCTTGGCGTTCGGATGTGAAGATTCCTTTCTCTATAAACCGACTTTGTACAACCTTAGGCCCCTCCGGTGTCTATATAAACCGGTGGGTTTAGTCCGTAGAGGAAATCATAATCATACATGCTAGACATCTAGGGTTTAGCCATTACAATCTCTAGGTAGATCAACTCTTGTAACCCCTATACTCATCAAAGTCAATCAAGCAAGAAGTAGGGTATTACCTCCATCAAGAGGGCCCGAACCTGGGTAAACATCATGTCCCCTGCCTTCGGCAGATGCATAGTTCGGGACCTCTCTACCCGAGATCGGCTGGTTTTGACACCGACATTGGTGCTTTCATTGAGAGTTCCTCTGTGCTGTCGTCAGAAGGTTCGATGGCTCGCTTGATCATCCACGACAATGCTGTTTCGGGGGAGACTTTCCTCCCCGGTCAAATTTTCATATTTGGCGGCTTCACACTGCGTGCCAGCTCAACTGGCCACCTTGAGTAGATCGACAGCTATGCCCCTGGTCATCGGATCAGTTTTGGAAATCTGAACTATGTCGCTGATATCCGAGGAGACTTGATCTTCGAAGGGTTCGTGACCCCTACCACCGCACTGGCCTTAGGACTAGAGACACTACCAGGTCCGAAGACGGGAGTCTAGAGCCCGCCGGACATCCTGCAATTATGGAACTTGCTACCGGAGACCTAGAGGGGACTGCATCATCGACAAATCCAAAGGCAAACCAGGATCCCCTTGTCGCTAAAGTATCAGACTCCTCCTCGGATTCCAGATCTGAATTCTCGAGGTTCACGTCAAGCGAGTGTGGCCAGGAGGCTCTCACCTCTGCCGCCTGAAAGGATCGAGATGGACCTAGAGGGGGGGGGTTGAATAGGTACAGTTACAAATTTTAATTGTTACTTAGCAATTTTAGGGAATTATGCGGAATATGAAAGTGAGCCTAACAATTGCAAGTATGATGCTAAGAGCTAAGCAAGATGAACAAGTAACACAAGTATGTAAGTAAGCAATCACAACATGATACAAGTAAGTGCTAAGAGACAAGTAACCACAAGTAAAGAGTTAGGGTTAGGAATAACCGTAACTCTGGGAGACAAGGATGTATGCCGATGTTCACTTCCTTGGAGGGAAGCTATGTCACTGTTAGAGAGGTGGATGTTACCACGAAGGCACACCAACGCCATGAATGCTCACCCTATTCTCCCTTTGAGACAACACCACAGAGGCGTTTCTCAACCACTAGTGGTATACCTTGGGGTGGTCTCCAAACCCTCATAAACTTTTTCGGGGGTAATCACAATGGTCGACTCCTCTCTGAAAGACTCCTACCGCCTAGGAGTCTCCAACCTCCAAGAGTAACAAGAACGAAGGGAAAATCTCTAGACTTGCTCAAATCACGAATTCCTTTGGTGCAAAGGTGGGGAAGGAGTGGATCTATCACTTGATCAGACAATTTCTCTCAAATGCTCTCAAATCCCTTGGAGATCTAAGATTTGGTGTGGAGGAGTGAGAGAGAGAGAGAGAGAGAGAGAGAGAGAGAGAGAGAGAGAGAGAGAGAGAGTGAAATGTGTTCTTAGCAAGCTCAAAGTGAATGGTCAACCTTATCTCGTGGGAGGGAGAAGGCTATATATAGTGTGAGTGCAAAACAGACAGTTGAGCCACTTAGTGCACAGGGGCTGACGGACGTCCGGCGTGTACCGGACAACCGGTGACTCAGATTGGACCGGACGTCCGGCAGGGCCGCCGGTCGTCCGGTCGCTGAAACATCTACTAGGGGCACAGACAAGGTATGAGTCTCACATTCAGCGGCCGTCCGGAAGGCACCGACCGTCCAGAGCCCGGACGTCCGGTGTGGTCGGAAATCCGCTAATAAACATTCTGTTGAAGTGCACCGGATATCCGGAGGTGAGCGGGCGTCCGGTGGCCGGACGTCTGGTGGGATAAGACTTCCGCTAATATTTGTTCTATGGAGATGCACCGGACAACCGGGGAGAGCCGGAAGCCCGATTGGCTGAGAGAGGCCGGACGTCCGTAGACTTTAGGTCGTCCGGTAATAGTTGAACCCATTATCTTAGAATCATATCAATATTTGTGCATAAGTTTAGAGGAAGAATTTTGAGATGATATGAGAGGGAATTTTGTGTGTTTGAGCAAGTTCTTTCACGAAATCCAATGACCCCCTCTTAATAGTGCGGGATACCTATACTCAAGAACAAACCAAAAAAGGAGCCGAAGCTTTCTGTCTTTGTCTTGTGTCTCTGCTCTTGAGTGATATATGTATATATATGTTTATGTCCATAGTCATGATCCACACACACAGCCCTTGCGACATAATCCCGAGATATACTTGATAAACATGATTAGTCCCAACATGCATGTTGTCATCAACATCAAAATATGATTAAGGGCATGATTGCACTTTCAATCTCCCCCTTTTTGGTAGTTGATGACAACATACATGCACTTAAAAAAACTTTGAATTTCGAAAGATTTGCTGTGGAGCTCCCCCTAAACATGTGCAATAAATAAAGAGTAAGCATGAAGAGACCTCCCCCTCAATATGGTACCAACACAACCAAATCTCATACACAAGATATTCAAGACAACATAAAATTAGAATAGGCTCCATATAGTTTCATCACTCATGAAGGAAATATGCCCTAGAGGCAATAATAAAGTTATTATTTATTTCCTTATATCATGATAAATGTTTATTATTCATGCTAGAATTGTATTAACCGGAAACATAATACATGTGTGAATACATAGACAAACAGAGTGTCACTAGTATGCCTCTACTTGACTAGCTCGTTAATCAAAGATGGTTATGTTTCCTAACCATGGACAAAGAGTTGTTATTTGATTAACGGGATCACATCATTAGTTGAATGATCTGATTGACATGACCCATTCCATTAGCTTAGCACCCGATCGTTTAGTATGTTGCTATTGCTTTCTTCATGACTTATACATGTTCCTATGACTATGAGATTATGCAACTCCCGTGTGCCGGAGGAACACTTTGTGTGCTACCAAACGTCACAACGTAACTGGGTGATTATAAAGGTGCTCTACAGGTGTCTCCAAAGGTACATGTTGGGTTGGCGTATTTCAGGATTGGGATTTGTCACTCCGATCGTCGGAGAGGTATCTCTGGGCCCTCTCGGTAATGCACATCACTTAAGCCTTGCAAGCATTGCAACTAATGAGTTAGTTGCGGGATGATGTATTACGGAATGAGTAAAGAGACTTGCCGGTAACGAGATTGAACTAGGTATTGGATACCGATGATCGAATCTCAGGCAAGTAACATACCGATGACAAAGGGAACAACGTATGTTGTTATGCGGTCTGACCGATAAAGATCTTCATAGAATATGTAGGAGCCAATATGGGCATCCAGGTCCCGCTATTGGTTATTTACCGGAGACGTGTCTCGGTCATGTCTACATTGTTCTCGAACCGTAGGGTCCGCACGCTTAAGGTTTCGATGGCAGTTATATTATGAGTTTATGAGATTTGATGTACCGAAGGAGTTCAGAGTCCCGGATGAGATCGGGGACATGACGAGGAGTCTCGAAATGGTCGAGACGTAAAGATCGATATATTGGACGACTATATTCGGACATCGGAAAGGTTCCGAGTGATTCGGGTATTTTTCGAGTACCGGAGAGTTACGGGAATTCGCCGGGAGAAGTATTGGGCCTTATTGGGCCATACGGGAAAGAGAGAGGGGTTGCCTAGGGCAGGCCGCGCGCCCCCCCAAGGCCTAGTCCGAATTGGACTAGGGGGAGGGGCTGCGCCCCTTCCTTGTTTCCTACTCTTACTACATGGAAGGACTCCTAGTTGGACTAGGAAAAGGGGAATCCTACTCCCGGTGGGAGTAGGACTCCCCTAGGGCGCGCCATAGAGAGGGCCGGCCCTCCCCTCCTCCACTCCTTTATATACGGGGGCAGGGGGCACCCCATAGACACACAAGTTGATCTTCATGATCGTTCCTTAGCCGTGTGCGGTGCCCCCCTCCATCATATTCCACCTCGGTCATATTGTTGCAGTGCTTAGGCGAAGCCCTGCGACGGTAGAACATCAAGATCGTCACCACGCCGTCGTGCTGACGGAACTCCTCCCCGATGCTTTGCTGGATTGGAGCCCGGGGATCGTCATCGAGCTGAACGTGTGCCAAGAACTCGGAGGTGCCGGAGTAACGGTGCTTGGATCGGTCGGATCGGGAAGACGTACGACTACTTCCTCTACGTTGCGTCAACGCTTCCGCTTCGGTCTATGAGGGTACGTAGACAACACTCTCCCCTCTTGTTTCTATGCATCACCATGATCTTGCGTGTGCGTAGGAATTTTTTTGAAATTACTACATTCCCCAACAGTGGCATCCGAGCCTAGGTTTTTATGGTTTGATGTTATATGCACGAGTAGAACACAAGTGAGTTGTGGGCGATATAAGTCATACTGCTTACCAGCATGTCATACTTTGGTTCAGCGGTATTGTTGGACGAAGCGGCCCGGACCGACATTACGCGAGACTGATTCTACCGCCGTGCTTTGCACACAGGTGGCTGGCTGGTGTCAGTTTCTCCAACTTTAGTTGAACCGAGTGTGGCTACACCCGGTCCTTGCGAAGGTTAAAACAACACCAACTTGACAAACTATCGTTGTGGTTTTGATGCGTAGGTAAGATTGATTCTTGCTTAAGCCCGTAGCAGCCACGTAAAACTTGCAAGAACAAAGTAGAGGACGTCTAACTTGTTTTTGCAGGGCATGTTGTGATGTGATATGGTCAAAACGTGATGAGATATAAGTTGTTGTATGAGATGATCATGTTTTGTTGAAGTTATCGGCAACTGGCAAAAGCCTTATGGTTGTCTCTTTATTGCATAAGATGCAAGCGCCAAATAATTGCTTTACTTTATCGCTATGCGATAGCAATAGTTGCAAGAGCAATAGTTGGCGAGACGACCATGTGACGACATATTGATATAGATCAAGATGATGGAGATCATGGTGTCATGCCGGTGACGATGGAAATCATGACGATGCTTTGGAGATGGAGATCAAAGGCACAATATGATAATGGCCATATCATGTCACATATTTTGATTGCATGTGATGTTTATCTTTTATGCATCTTATCTTGCTTTGATTGACGGTAGCATTATAAGACGATCTCTCACTAATTATCAAGAAGTGTTCTCCCTGAGTATGCACCGTTGCGAAAGTTCTTCGTGCTGAGACACCACGTGATGATCGGGTGTGATAGGCTCTACGTTCAAATACAACGGGTGCAAAACAGTTGCACATGCGGAATACTCAGGTTATACTTGACGAGCCAAGCATATACAGATATGGCCTCGGAACACGGAGACCGAAAGGTCGAGCGTGAATCATATAGTAGATATGATCAACATAGTGATGTTCACCATTGAAACTACTCCATCTCACGTGATGATCGGACATGGTTTAGTTGATTTGGATCACGTGATCACTTAGAGGATTAGAGGGATGTCTGTCTAAGTGGGAGTTCTTAAGTAATATGATTAATTGAACTTAAATTTATCATGAACTTAGTCCTGGTAGTATTTTGCAAATCATGTTGTAGATCAATAGCTCGCGTTGTTGCTTCCCTGTGTTTATTTTGATATGTTCCTAGAGAAAATTGTGTTGAAAGATGTTAGTAGCAAAGATGCGGATTGGATCCGTGATCTGAGGTTTATCCTCATTGCTGCACAGAAGAATTATGTCCTTGATGCACCGCTAGGTGACAGACCTATTGCAGGAGCAGATGCAGACGTTATGAACGTTTGGCTAGCTCAATATGATGACTACTTGATAGTTTAGTGCACCATGCTTAACGGCTTAGAATCGGGACTTCAAAGACGTTTTGAACGTCATGGACCATATGAGATGTTCCTGGAGTTGAAGTTAATATTTCAAGCAAATACCCGAGTTGAGAGATATGAAGTCTCCAACAAGTTCTATAGCTAAAAGATGGAGGAGAATCGCTCAAGCAGTGAGCATGTGCTCAGATTGTCTGGGTACTACAATCGCTTGAATCAAGTGGGAGTTAATCTTCCAGATAAAATAGTGATTGACAGAATTCTCTAGTCACCATCACCAAGTTAGTAGAACTTCGTGATGAACTATAATATGCAAGGGATAACGGAAACGATTCCCAAGCTCTTCGTAATGCTGAAATTGACGAAGGTAGAAATCGAGAAAAACATCAAGTGTTGATGGTAGACAAGACCACTAGTTTCAAGAAAAGGGCAGAGGGAAGAAGGGGAACTTCAAGAAGAATGGCAAGCAAGTTGCTGCTCAAGTGAAGAAGCCCAAGTCTGGTCCTAAGCCTGAGACTAAGTGCTTCTACTGCAAAGGGACTGGTCACTGGAAGCGGAACTGCCCCAAGTATTTGGCGGATAAGAAGGATGGCAAAGTGAACAAAAGTATATTTGATATACATGTTATTGATGTGTACTTTACTAGTGTTTATAGCAACCCCTCAGTATTTGATACTGGATCAGTTGCTAAGAGTAGTAACTCGAAACAGGAGTTGCAGAATAAACAGAGACTAGTTAAGGGTGAAGTGACGATGTGTGTTGGAAGTAGTTCCAAGATTGATATGATCATCATCGCACACTCCCCTATACTTTCGGGATTAGTGTTGAACCTAAATAAGTGTTATTTGGTTTTTGCGTTGAGAATGAATATGATTTGATCATGTTTATTGCAATACGGTTATTCATTAAAGTCAGAGAATAATTGTTGTTCTGTTTACATGAATAAAACCTTCGATGGTCATACACCCAATGAAACAAGTTCATTGGATCTCGATCGTAGTGATACACATATTCATAATATTGAAACCAAAAGATGCAAAGTTAATAATGATAGTGCAACTTATTTGTGGCACTGCCGTTTAGGTCATATTGGTGTAAAGCGCATGAAGAAACTCCATGCTGATGGGCTTTTGGAATCACTTGATTATGAATCACTTGATGCTTGCGAACCATGCCTTATGGGCAAGATGACTAAAATGCCGTTCTCCGGAACAATGAAGCAAGCAACAGATTTGTTGGAAATCATACATACTGATGTATGTGGTCTGATGAATATTAAGGCTTGCAGCAGGTATCATTATTTTCTGACCTTCATAGATGATTTGAGCAGATATGGGGATATCTACTTGATGAAACATAAGTCTGAAACATTTGAACAGTTCAAAGAATTTTAGAGTGAAGTGGAAAATCATCATGACAAGAAAATAAAAGTTTCTACGATATGATCGCAGAGGTAAAATATTTGAGTTACGAGTTTGGCCTTTAATTAAAACAATGTGAAATAGTTTCACTACTCACACCACCTGGAACACCATAGTGTAATGGTGTGTCCGAACGTCATAACCGTACTTTATTAGATATAGTGCGATCTATGATGTCTCTTACAGATCTACCACTATCGTTTTGGGGTTATGCATTAGAGACAGCTGCATTCATGTTAAATAGGGCACCATCTAAATCCGTTGAGACGACACCGTGTGAACTATGGTTTGGCAAGAAACCTAAGCTGTCGTTTCTTAACGTTTGGAGTTGCGATGCTTATGTGAAAAAGTTTCATCTCGATAAGCTCAAACTCAAATCGGAGAAATATGTCTTCATTGGATACCCAAAGGAGACAGTTGGATACACCTTCTATCACAGATCCAAAGGCAAGACATTCGTTGCTAAGAATGGATCCTTTCTATAGAAGGAGTTTCTCTCGAAAGAAGTGAGTGGGAGGAAAATAGAAAACTTGATAAGGTAATTGTACCTTCTCCCTTATTGGAAAATAGTTCATCACAGAAATCTGTTCCTGTGACTACTACACCAATTAGTGAGGAAGCTAATGATGATGATCATGTAACTTCAGATCAAGTTACTACCGAATCTCGTAGGTAAACCAGAGTGAGATCCGCACCAGAGTGGTACGGTAATCCTATTCTAGAGGTCATGTTACTTGACCATGACGAACCTACGAACGATGAGGAAGCGATGATGAGCCCAGATTCCGCAAAATGGCTTGAGGCCATGAAATCTGAGATGGGATCCATGTATGAGAACAAAGTATGGACTTTGGTTGACTTGCCCGATGATCGGCAAGCCATAGAAAATAAATGGATCTTCAAGAGGAAGACGGACGCTGATAGTAGTGTTACTATCTACAAAGCTAGAATTGTCGCAAAAGGGTTTCGACAAGTTCAAGGTGTTGACTACGATGAGAGTTTCTCACTCGTATCTATTCTTAAATATGTCCAAATCATGTTAGCAATTGCCGCATTTTATGAAATCTGGCAAATGGATAACAAAACTGCAATCCTTAATGGATTTCTTAAAAAAGAGTTGTATATGATGCAACCAGAAGTTTTTGTCAATCCTAAAGGTGTTAACAAAATGTGCAAACTCCAGCGATCCATCTATGGACTGGTGTAAGCATCTCGGAGTTGGAATATACGCTTTGATAAGATGATCAAAGCATATAGTTTTATACAGACTTGCGGTGAAGCCTGTATTTACAAGAAAGTGAGTGGGAGCACTACAGCATTTCTGATAAGTATATGTTAATGACATATTGTTGATCGAAAATAATGTAGAATTATTCTGCAAAGCATAAAGGAGTGTTTGAAAGGAGTTTTTCAAAGAAAGACCTCGGTGAAGTTGCTTACATATTGAGCATCAAGATCTATAGAGATAGATCAAGACGCTTCATAAGTTTTTTCAATAAATACATACCTTGACAAGATTTTGAAGTAGTTCAAAATGGAACAGTCAAAGAAAGAGTTTCTTGCCTATGTTACAAGGTGTGAAATTGAGTAAGACTCAAAGCCCGACCACGGCAGAAGATAGAAAGAGAATGAATGTCATTACCTATGCCTTGGTCATAGGTTCTATAAAGTATGCCATGCTGTGTACCAGATCTATTGTATTCCCTACCACTGAGTTTGGCAAGGGAGTACAATAGTGATCTAGGAGTAGATCAATGAACAGCGGTCGAAATTATCCTTATTGGAATAAGGACATGTTTCTTGATTACGGAGGTGACAAAAGGTTCGTCGTAAAGGGTTACGTCGATGCAAGTTTTGACACTGATCCAGATGATTCTAAGTCTCAATCTGGATACATATTGAAAGTGGGAGCAATTAGCTAGAGTAGCTCCATGCAGAGCATTATTGACATAGAAATTTGCAAAATACATGCGAATCTAATTGTGACAGACCCGTTGACTAAACTTCTCTCACAAGCAAAACATGATCACTTTTTGGGTCTTAATCACATAGCGATGTGAACTAGATTATTGAATCTGGTAAACCCTTTGGGTGTTAGTCACATGGAGATGTGAACCAATCACATAAAGATGTGAACTATTGATGTTAAATCACATGGTGATGTGATCTAGATTATTGACTCTAGTGCAAATGGGAGACTGAAGGAAATATGCCCTAGAGGCAATAATAAAGTTATTATTTATTTCCTTATATCATGATAAATGTTTATTATTCATGCTAGAATTGTATTAACCGGAAACATAATACATGAATACATAGACAAACAGAGTGTCACTAGTATGCCTCTACTTGACTAGCTCGTTAATCAAAGATGGTTATGTTTCCTAACCATGGACAAAGAGTTGTTATTTGATTAACGGGATCACATCATTAGTTGAATGATCTGATTGACATGACCCATTCCATTAGCTTAGCACCCAATCGTTTAGTATGTTGCTATTGCTTTCTTCATGACTTATACATGTTCCTATGACTATGAGATTATGCAACTCCCGTGTGCCGGAGGAACACTTTGTGTGCTACCAAACGTCACAACGTAACTGGGTGATTATAAAGGTGCTCTACAGGTGTCTCCAAAGGTACATGTTGGGTTGGCGTATTTCAAGATTGGGATTTGTCACTCCGATCGTCGGAGAGGTATCTCTGGGCCCTCTCGGTAATGCACATCACTTAAGCCTTGCAAGCATTGCAACTAATGAGTTAGTTGCGGGATGATGTATTACGGAACGAGTAAAGAGACTTGCCGGTAACGAGATTGAACTAGGTATTGGATACCGATGATCGAATCTCAGGCAAGTAACATACCGATGACAAAGGGAACAACGTATGTTGTTATGCGGTCTGACCGATAAAGATCTTCGTAGAATATGTAGGAGCCAATATGGGCATCCAGGTCCCGCTATTGGTTATTTACCGGAGACGTGTCTCGGTCATGTCTACATTGTTCTCGAACCGTAGGGTCCGCACGCTTAAGGTTTCGATGACAGTTATATTATGAGTTTATGAGATTTGATGTACCGAAGGAGTTCGGAGTCCCGGATGAGATCGGGGACATGACGAGGAGTCTCGAAATGGTCGAGACGTAAAGATCGATATATTGGACGACTATATTCGGACATCGGAAAGGTTCCGAGTGATTCGGGTATTTTTTGAGTACCGGAGAGTTACGGGAATTCGCCGGGAGAAGTATTGGGCCTTATTGGGCCATAGGGGAAAGAGAGAGGGGCTGCCTAGGGCAGGCCGCGCGCCCCCCAAGGCCTAGTCCGAATTGGACTAGGGGGAGGGGATGCGCCCCTTGTTTCCTACTCTTACTACATGGAAGGACTCCTAGTTGGACTAGGAAAAGGGGAATCCTACTCCCGGTGGGAGTAGGACTCCCCTAGGGCGCGCCATAGAGAGGGCCGGCCCTCCCCTCCTCTACTCCTTTATATACGGGGGCAGGGGGCACCCCATAGACACACAAGTTGATCTTCATGATCGTTCCTTAGACGTGTGCGGTGCCCCGCTCCACCATATTCCACCTCGGTCATATTGTTGCAGTGCTTAGGCGAAGCCCTGCGACGGTAGAACATCAAGATCGTCACCACGCCGTCGTGCTGACGGAACTCCTCCCCGACGCTTTGCTGGATCGGAGCCCGGGGATCGTCATCGAGCTGAACGTGTGCCAAGAACTCGGAGGTGCCGGAGTAACGGTGCTTGGATCGGTCGGATCGGGAAGACGTACGACTACTTCCTCTATGTTGCGTCAACGCTTCCGCTTCGGTCTACGAGGGTACGTGGACAACACTCTCCCCTCTCGTTGCTATGGATCACCATGATCTTGCGTGTGCGTAGGAATTTTTTTGAAATTACTACGTTCCCCAACAACTCATAGCATAGAACATAAGTCGATAAAACTCATAACATGAGTTCTATACAAGCTAAAAAAACATAACATGAGTTCGATACAAGATAATATCATAGCATCACATAAATAAGTGCCTACTCCCCCTTGACATCAAATTCCCAAAAGGGGTCGTAACATCATCAAAGATCATCATCATCATCATGAGCATCACTGCCACCAGCCTCATCAAACAAGTCAGCCGACTTAGGACCCGAGGGAAAACCAAAGTCAGAAGGTGGTTCGTCAGGGAGACGTTCATCATCACTCACATCGTAAACTCCGGAGTCTCTCAGACGAGCCTTCAGAGCATTCTTAGAAGTGACCATGCGAGTGAAAATGTCGTGATTTTGGGAGCAATGAAAGGTAAACACTTTCATCATGGCAGAGTGAGTCTTCCCAAGAAAGCGAGCAATGCGCCCAAAGGATGCAAATCTGGAAGTAGTAGAGCTAGAAGTAGGAGGAGGAACACTGGCTGTAGTGCGATGAGTAGGAGCAGAAGAGTCCTTGGGGACCCAATCATCCGCCATGTGAGGTGGAATGCCCCACCGCTCATGCAAGTGAGTGCGGGCAATGGGAAAAAGGAGCAACACTCTCGATAAAAGCCTGAAGATAGGGGGCATGAGGAAAGGCTCGCTTGTGCTGAAATCTAGCGAGACAGATCTCATGCCACAGAAAATGAGGAACATTTATCTTCCCCTTTGGAGATGCATAGAGGAGATGCATGATATCAATGCAGTAGCTATTGCACGACCCCTTGCCACCCATCTTGGGATAGATGGTATGAATGAAACACTGATAGATGATGTAGAAAGGTGAGCACCAAATGGAGACTTGGTTCAGACCCTTTTGTTTCTCATCATTAGTCAAATCTCCTATCGGTTTGAGAAGATCCATATAGATGTCAATGCCCTTGGGCCTATGGTTGGGGTCATCCTTATGGATTTTGAACCCAGTGTCTGGAAACCCAAGGGCAGCAACAAATTGAGAATAAGATGCCATGAGCACAGTGTCGGAGGTCATCCAAGTGACGGTGTTATTTGGACCAAAATAACATGTGGCATAGAATTGATGAATGGCAGCTTGGTTAAAGTCATATTGAAATGCAAATGGAGAAGCAAGATTAGATGACTCAATGAGCTCAATAGCCCCCGGATATTTCTCCGGATGAGCACGAATGTGCTCAAGATCAATGCATACATGGAGAGATAGGCCTTTAGGAATGATGATAGTGGTAAAAATGTCAGCTTGGACATTAGTGCAAAAACGATTGTCTTGAGAGTCATGAGCAACCGTAAATTGATCAACATCATGATGCAACTTAAGATATGAAGCAATGGGAACCTTGTTGAACCGCTTAACGTGGCGGCCGAGTGGTAAAGGAGGTTTAAGAGAGATATGACGAGCATCAGCACGAGGTTGCACTGGAGGAGGAGAAGGCTTGAAGGTGGGACGATGAGTGCCCGGCTTGGGTGCAGAGGTGCGAACAACAACAAACTTGGGCTGCTCCAGATCGTCCAGTTCATCCTCATAGTCGGATGCCTCCGAAGAGGAGTTGCTAGTAGAGCTGTGAGGACGAGCGGCACGCTTTCGAGGACGAGCCCGCTCTTGTGAATCGTCGGAGCCCCCTCGACGAGACATGCGAGAAGGCCCACCGGTGACCTGCTTGCGTGTGGAGTGCTTGGTCTTGGGCATCGCGACCTCGGGAGTACGAACCGAGCGAGGAGGAGATGCGACAGGGATGAACGAGTCCCCCAACGACGGCCGGGACGACCCAACGAGGTCTCGAGGGCAAGGCGCACGACCGGCGCGTGACCACAGCAAGGAGACCTAGCGGCGGCGGCGGTGGAGAAGAGATGAGGAGGGGGCGAAGTTAGGTTTAGGAACTGCTCAAACCACACGCCGCTATATATATGCGGGCCAGGAATTGACCGGGCAGCCGATGTGAAATGGACGTCCTGGGCCTGAGAAGGCAATCAGATACGCCAGGTAGTGGATGACCGTCAAGACCGGACGTCCGACGCGTTTAGGCAGGGGTGGGAATTAGCAGAAGTCCAGTCTCAGCGGAAGACCGGTGATATGGAACCAGAGAGGATTTTACGGACGTCCGGTACATAGCAAACGACCGAAAGCACTTATGGATTTTTTTAAAGAAGAAAAAAATAGGGTGTCAAAGTTGGTGCCAATGACAATGATGGGAATATGATGAGTTCAATACGTAGTAGGATGCAATGACACAATATATATTCAAGCAATGAGTATCCTATGTCGACAACACGGAAACACATACCGCTCATATATTGTCCTAATGACAAGAGCGGTGGCTACTGCCACCATGTATGAGTATACGCAACATGGCTCCACAAAGAATGGAACTTTGGGTACATAATCACTACTCCATCATTGAAAGCTTCATAGTTAGAATAACATGGTAGCTTTGAGAGTGTTTGTTCTTTTTATGCATTTCATAGGGTGAGAGTACTCATGAGTTGAGTGTCCCCCCCCCTAAATATATGCCTACATCGAGACAAGACATTATGACAATGCATGCATGGGTACTAGTTTTCACATAATGTTGCCAAGCTCCAAGATACCAAGTTCACGCCTAAGTTGAAAAAACCTTGCTTCATCCAATGGCTTCGTGAAAATATCTGCAAGTTGCATATCTGTGCCAACATGAGAAATGTCAATATCACCCTTCTCCACATGATCTCTCAAGAAGTGATACCTAATATCAATGTGCTTGGTGCAGGTATGATCTTTGGGGTTCTCAGCAATATTGATGGCACTTTAATTATCACATAGAAGAGGCACATGTCTATAGGTGATACCGTAATCCTTCAAAGTTTGCCTCATCCATAGTAATTGAGTTGCACAACTGGCGGTTGCAATGTATTTAGCTTCTGCAGTGTTGAGGGTAACACAATTTTGTTTCTTTGAGGACCAACTTACCAAGGAGCGTCCAAGAAACTGACATGCGCCGGAGGTGGACTTACGATCCACTTTGTCTCCAGCACAATCCGCATCCGTGTACCTTGGGGTACCATAGAACCAACTTTGGGGTGTGAACAAGGTATCTAAGAATATGCTTAACCGCCTTATGACGACTTTCCCTAGGGGAAGCTTGAAATCTAGCACACATGCATACACTAAACATGATGTCTGTTCTAGATGCACAAAGATAAAGCAATGAACCAATCATAGAGCGGTAAATAGATGGGTCGAATGGAATACCATTTGTGTCTTAAGTGAGTGCAATTTTGGTTGGCATGGGTGTCTTACATGGACTAGCATCAGACATGCCAAACTTCTCTAGGATATCCTTGAGGTATTTTGCTTGAGACAAGAAAATTCCTTCTTGAAATTGTTGAATTTGAAATCGGAGGAAGAACTTCAAATCCGCATTGAGTGACATTTCAAAATTCTTGGTCATTGTAGCCGCAAACTTCTTGCACAAATGAATGTTAGGATAACCGAAAACGATATCATCTACATAGATTTGGCATAAGATCAAATCACCCTTGTATCTCTTAGTAAAAAGAGTGGGATCGATCACCCCTCTCACAAAACCATCATCGAGTAAAAACTTCTTAAGATGATCATACCAAGCACGAGGTGCTTGTTTGAGGCCATACAAAGCCTTATGAAGTTTATACACATAGTCTTTGTGATCGGGATCAACGAACCCAGGTGGTTGTGATACATATACTTCTTCTTGTAGAGGACTGTTAAGGAAAGCACTCTTCACATCCATTTGATGTAATGTAAAACAATTGAACGCGGCATAAGCAAGTAAGATGCGAATGGATTCAAGACAGGCAATGGGGGAAAAGGTCTCACCAAAGTCCAAACCTTCAACTTGTGAGTACCCTTGTGTCACTAACCTTGCCTTGTTTCGGATGATTACACCATTCTTATCTTGCTTGTTCTTGAAAATCCATTTTGTCCCAATGACGTTGTGCTTGGTAGTTGGCCTCTTGACTAATGACCACACTTGATTGCATTCAAAACTGTTCAACTCTTCTTGCATCGCAACGAGCCAATCGTTTTCCATTAGTGCCTCTTGTACCTTGAGAGGCTCAACACACAAACGAGAAGTGAGCACAAAAGTTTGTCAATTGTTTACGAGTGACTCTACCTTACGATATGCCGGTGAGAATTTTGTCAACATCAACACGACCGGCCACTCGAGGCATGATGGAGGTAAGAGTTTCACGAGGTTCAACTTCATGTCCATCATCCACGTCCTCAACATAAGGATCATTAATGTGTGGTGGAAGATCTTCTTCTTCATCTTGCATTTGTTGAGGTTCGTCATTAATGATTGCACTTTCTTGTTCTTGCCCTTGAAGATGATCTTGTTCTTGATGATTATCATGGAAAGCAACTTGATCATAATCTTGTACTTGGTCTACAGGCATTGGTTGAGCAACAGGAGCTTGTGGTGGTATGGGTGTTGAAGTAGTTTGATGATGCGTGAATCTTCCATCTTCTTCTTCATCATCATGAAGTTCTTGTTCCATTGGAAGAAGTGCACCAACACCCATGGTCAAGATATCTTGGGAATAATCTTCTTCACCTACATCACTTAGATCAACTTGATCCCCATGGGAGCCATTAAATTCATCAAACACCACGTCACAAGTTTCTACAACACATCCACTTGATTTGTTGTAGACTCTATAGGCGTGAGAGTTTGATCCATAGCCAACAAATATGCCGTCAATGGTTTTGGATTGAAATTTTCCTAACCATTCTCTTTTGTTGAAGATGAAACATTTACACCCAAATACACGAAAGTACTTGACATTTGGCTTGTTCCCGGTTAGGAGCTCATATGGAGTCTTTTCCAATATAGTGCGGAGGAAGAGCCGGTTTGATGCATGACATGCGGTGTTGACAGCCTCAGCCCAAAAACTATGTGGAGACTTGATTCATCCAACATGGACCTTGCCATCTCCACAAGTGTGCGGTTCTTCCTTTCTGCAACACCATTTTGTTGGGGAGTGTATGGTGCTAAATATTGATGCTCAATCCCTTCATCACTAAGAAATTCTTCCAAGGTGTAGTTCTTGAACTCAGAGCCATTATCACTTCTTATTGCTAAGATTTCTTTGTCAAACTTGCATTGTTCTTGCTTGGCAAAATCAATGAAGGTGATCTTCGTTTCGTCCTTGGACTTGAGGAAGAATACCCATGTATATCTTGAGTAATCATCAACAGTGACAAACCCATACTTTTTCTAACCAAGACTATCCCATGAAGGAGGCCCAAAGAGATCCACATGAAGGAGCTCCAAAGGCCTTGAAGTAGACACAATATTCTTGGGTGGGTTCTTTGATCGATTTTGCTTCCCGGCTATGCATGCACTACACACACGATCTTTCTCAAAAGAGACATTGGTTAGTCCAAGGATATTATTACCCTTTAAGAGATCTTGAAGATTTTTCATGCCGACATGGGCTAGCCGGCGATGCCATAGCCACCCCTTGTCGACCTTGGCCATTAGACAAGTTGCATGGAATGTGCTCTCTTTCGAGAAATCAACCATGTAAAGGTTGCCATCCAACTCTCCAACAAAGGCCACTTCGAGAGTATCTCTCTTACAGATTTTCACATCCGTTAGTCCAAAGAGTGTATCATAACCAACAGAAGCCAATTAGCGAACATAAAGCAAATGTTATTTAAGGGATTGGACAATCATGATATTTGCAAGAGACATGTCATTTGTGATGGCCACCTTTCCCAAACCGAGTACCTGTCCTTTTGATCCTCCACCAAACATAATGCTCATAAATGGTTGAATAGCTTCCATGAAATCGTAGAGTAATTTCCTATCTCCGGTCATATGATTGGTACATCCACTATCAATTACCCATTTTACTCCACCAGAGAAGGCAACCTACACACAATCATGGCTTGGTTAGAGGCACCCATTTTGCAATGGGACCTCTCAGGTTAGTCAGAAGGGTCTCAGGGACCCAAATAGTATAGAAATGGAATGCATTTCGAGGACCAACAAACTTTGCATAAACTTCTCCATCCTTAGTCTTACGAAGTACATAGGAGGAAGGCATGAACTCTTTTGGATTGTTGAGAGTGGGCATGCCCCTTGTGGACTTCCCACCAACAACCTTACCTTTCTCCTTGTGCCCTTCTTGTACAAAAGTTTCATTTAGAGGGGTGGTGCACTTTTGAGAGGACGTCTTCTTCTTGCTTGTGCTTGGGTCAAACCGGAGTCCCTCTTTGGCAAACACCTCATTGTGTTGTCTCAATACCTCATTAAGGTTCTTTTGCCCTTGAGCACATGTCATGAGACCTTTCTCGATTTGAGCCTTAAGAAAGTGATTCTCCTTAAGAATAGATGCTAAATCACTACTAGAGTTAGTAGGACAAGCATCAACATTGATAATAGGAGAAGAGTAAGCCTTGGATAGAGTTTCAAGATAAGTAAGCTTGAGAGTATCAAAACTCTTTGTAAGAAGGGTGAGCTCTTCTTCCTTAGTCTTGAGGGACATGGATAGGAGCTCACAATCCTTAGAGAGAGAAGCATTAGACTTCACAAGCTTACTTTTATCATTCATCAACTCTTCGCAAGAGTCAATAGACTTTTTCAAGGAGGCAAGATCTTTAGTATGAACATCAATGTTTGTACCAATTTTCAAGAATAGTTCATCATTTCATGCTTCCTCATATTGGACTTTCCGCTCAAGGATTTCATATTTTTCCTTTTCCTCGGTGACGAGGGTTTCGAGTTCCTTAATGGTGATGGTGTGCTTACTCACCATCTCCATAAGCATACGAAACATAGTGAGCTTCTTTCCTTTGAGGGAGCACATGAACTTATTTAGTTTAGCAAGCATGGGATCATCTATATCATCATCCTCATGACTATCCTCCGCATCAAGATACTCATCACTAGGAGTAGGAGGAGTGAAAAGAGGAGGATTTGATCGTGGAGTTACCTTGACCTTGTCGAGAGAGCTTTGGTCCTCTCCATCTTCTACCACGACCTTTGCCATTAGGCACTTGTGAGCGTTCCCCTTGTAATCCTTCACAATAGTTTTAGGTGACAACATCACCACTCTTGTTGACTAGCCTCAACGTGTTTTGAGAATCTTGAGCAACTCCGGCAACACCACTAACATCATCCGGATCGGATTCTTCATGAGCAACCATTTCTTTCCCATCTTTCCTTTTGAGTTTGGAGTTCAAAGGATTCGACAACTTTTTCTTGGGAAACCTTGGTTTATCTTCTCTCTTCTCATAAGGGCACTCGTTGGAGAAGTGGTTGGTTTCTTCACAGTTGTAGCATTTTCTCACTTTCTTCTTCTGGAATCTTCCCTTGAATTTTCCTGCGCTAAACTTCTTGACAAAGAGAGCAATGTCTTCATATGACGGGCCCTCATCTGAGTCAACCTCATCACCATCCTCTTCATCATCATCATCATCTTCTTCTTCACCTTGCTCTTCTTCGCATACATGCTTCGCCTTCAATGCAAGATTTATCTTTGATGTTGAGGTACCATGCATGGCAAGATGTTTCATAGCATTTGCCTTTGACTCTTCAAATAATTGGAAGGTGGATATGATGTCATCCGGAGTCATTCCCTTAAATCTATGGTGTTGTCTTATGTCCCACACCATTTGATGATGATATGGAGCAAAAGCATGAAGCAACTTATCCACGAGAAATCGCTTGGTCAAGTTGAATCCATCTTGTGTCTTGTCACATTCACATGACTCGATGTTGGTGGTGAGAGTCATGAGACGCTCAAGAAGTTTCTTGGGACTTTCACCTTCCTCCATACAGAAATCTTGCAATTGACCCTTGGCAATTTCATATTGAGCAAGCCGGAGAGTGGAGGTACCGGTCTTGGTACTCACAATGCTATCTCATAATTCCTTGGCACTTGTGATATGTATGTATGGTCTCTTTTGCTTGTCAGTCATGCTCTTCTTATGCACATGCTTATTGTATCATTGAGATTCTTGTCATACACCTCTCTTGGTGTAAGATTCTTCGGGTCAACAGCTTGGTAGCCATACTCCAAGATCTCCAACATCTCATCATTTCCATATTGAAGATGGTCCTGCATAGCAACTCTCCACAAAGAAAAATTGGTAGTTTCATCAAGTAAAGGAGGTTTGCCTTGAGGATTATACTTAGGTTTCTCTATTTGAGGTCTTGCATAGAGCCAATGAACACTGGAGTGTTCATTGCTAGGAGGTTGTTGGCCAAGTGAAGGAATAGGCGCAGCTGCCTCGAGGCCGCATCACCAGAAGATGGTGCAAGCGTCGAGGTTAGTGAGGCTATCCTCATTTGGACCAAGGCCTCAAGAGAGGCATCATGCTCCTCCTTTTGCTTATCAAGAGCTCATTCCAGATCCTATGAAGTGAAGGTCTTGGCTTCCGTGGAAGCCGCACCCGCATTCATCGGATTTGCAACAAGGGGGGTCCCATCGAGGTTCATCTCGCTCTAGGGTGGTTAAGTGTAACACCCACGATGCGGCTATATCTCCCACGTGTTGGAGCACGACTTAGAGGCATAACTGAATTGTAGGCATGTCGCAAGAGGGGTAATCTTTACACATCCCATGTACTGAATAAGAAAGAGGTACAGAGTTGGCTTACAATCACCACTTCACACAATACACAAATATAGCATTTCATCATCCAGATACAATCAAGGTCCGACTATGGAACCAAAATAAAGGCAACCCCAAATGCATAAGATCTCCGATCGCCCCAACTGGGCTCCACTACTGATCGTCTGGGAAGGGAACGTAGTAACGTCCCGAGTCCTCATCAAACTCCCACTTGAGTTCAGTCGCATCTATTGGAATGGTATCATCGGCACCTGCATCTAGTTTTGGAAGTAATCTGTGAGTCACGGGGAGTCGACAATCTCACACCCTCACGATCAAGACTATTTAAGCTCATGGGTAGGGGAAAAGGTATGAGGTGGAGCTGCAGCAATCACTAACATATATGGTGGCTAACTTACGAAAAAGAGAGCGAGAAGAGAAGGCAAGGCACGTTCGAGAAACTATGATCAATAAGTGATCCTAGAACTACTTACGTCCAAGCATAACACGAGACGGTGTTGTCTTCCCGGACTCCACCGAAAAGAGACCATCACGGCTACACACGCGGTTGATCCATTTTAATTAAGTTAAGTTTCAAGTTCTCTACAACCGGACATTAACAAATTCCCATCTGCCCATAACCGCGGGCATGTCTTTCGAAAGTTCAAAACCCTGCAGGGGTGTCCCAACTTAGCCCATCACAAGATCTCACGGTCAACGAAGGATATTCCTTCTCCCAGGACGACCCGATTAGACTCGGAATCCCGGTTACAAGACATCTCAACAATGGTAAAACAAGACCAGCAAAGCCGCTCGAATGTGCCGACAAATCCTCATAAGAGCTGCACATATCTTGTTCTCAGGGCACACCAGATGAGCGCTCCGTACAACTAAAACCAAACCTTGAGTTTCCCCGAGGGGGCGCTGCAAAGGACTCTAGTCTGGACCAACACTCAGAGGAGCACTGGCCCGGGGGTTTAAAATAAAGATGACCCTTGAGTCCGCGAAACCCAAGGGAAAAAGGCTAGGTGGCAAAAGGTAAAACCAAGGTTGGGCCTTGCTGGAGGATTTTTATTCAAGGCAAACTGTCAAGGGGTTCCCATTATAACCCAACCGTGTAAGGAACGCAAAATCAAGGAACATAACATCGGTATGACGGAAACTAGGGCGGCAAGAGTGGAACAAAACACCAGGCATAAGGCCGAGCCTTCCACCCTTTACCAAGTATATAGGTGCATTAAAGTAAACAAGATATAAAAATGATATCCCAACAATAAACATATTCCAACAAGGAACAAGCTCCAAACTTCACCTGCAACTAGCAACGCTATAGGAGGGGCTGAGCCAAGCGGTAACATAGCCAAACAACGGTTTGCTAGGACAAGGTGGGTTAGAGGTTTGACATGGCAATATGGGAGGCATGATAAGGCAGGTGGTAGGTATCGCGGCATAGGAATAGCAAAAGAGCGAGCAACTAGCAAGCAAAGATAGAAGTGATTTCGAGGGTATGGTCATCTTGCCTGCAAAGTTCTTCGAGTTGACGTAAGCTTGGTCCTCGTAAGCGTACTCAATGGGTTCCTCGATCACGTACTTGTCTCCCGGCTCTACCCAAAGTAAGAACACAAGCAAAGGGAACCACGATCAATCATGGTGCAATGTGCAAGCAACATGATGCAAAACATGGCATGATATGCGGGATGTAATATGCAATGCATATGCGTGCTCCGGAAGGAAAAGATTGAATTAGGCCTCAACTTGGCAAACCAATAGTGCCGCTGGAAAGATGAGTTGATTTCGGTCGAAATCGATATAAATATCACCGGAATCGGATGCATGGTTTGCAAAAGGCAAGCAAAACAATAATGGCACAATTCTGCGATTAACATCACGATGCCATCTACAATGCAACAAAAAACTAAGCTACTGCACTCCAACATAGCAACAAAGCACATGACAGTGATCCACTCAAGATGCTTGACAGAAGATGAACACTGAGCTATGGCTAATTCACACAATAGCAGGTTCAAACAAGCATGGCAAAAGTGCAAAAGATATCAGGTTCTCAGACTTAGTGAAAACAACATGTCAGGATTTAACACCAGGAAGCAAAGTTTAGAGCAAGATAACAACATGCTACAGGAACATATCATGGCAAAGCAAGGCATGGCATGAAACTACTCAAAGCATATAACAAAAGTCCCTTACTGACCATAAGCCAAAAAGGATCAGAAGATATGATGGCACCCATGTAAACATAGCAAGTTTCGTTAACAGATTCAGACTTAGCAGAAAACTGGACATGGCAAAAACAGAGTTACGTAGGCATGTTTGTGAGCTCGATGCACTCACCACAAGGCATTGAATGACAAACTAAGCATACACCCAGCAAGAAGACATGTTCAATAAGCTAACCATGGCAAGAACAATCTCAAAGCATGCATGGATCAACTACAACAACCTCGACAAAATTGATTAACACGTAAACAATCTGCCAGGAACATTTTATAGCAAAAGTAGAGCAAGATTGAGTCATGCTAGGTGACTCCATAATTGCAAACAAAGACATGGATGGATAAAACATAACAATATACCAAAATCATCCTTACTGAACATGCTCAAAAGTGGCATGGATCACTCTGTAGCAACATGAATACATGACATAAAAATAACATCAGGGAAATGACTTAGAAGAATTCTAAGTCCCTGAAATCGGCAACATCACGAGAGCTGCTTTGCATGCTTGTGATAGTCACCACATTGATCACAAAAATACATGGCATAAACACCTGTAAATATGGCATGGCATCGCCCAAAACACATGTAGGGCTCAAGTTCATAGGAGGCACACATTAAACATGGCAAAAATGACAAATGTCCATAATCTGTTAAGAAACATAAACTAACATTATATAGCACTCTTGCAACAACATTTAGGGTATCAAGATGGACTGAAACAAACATGGTGCAATGGAATGAAATGAAGAGGGCATCCAGTCGAACAATTTGATATATTACACTCCCAAAACGAAGCTACGGATGCAAAGTTATGATGCGATGAACATATCTAAAAATGTTAGGGACTTAGGAAGAAAAACTGGGTCTACCCTAGAATTTTGGATCTGGATCTGGGGACATGGTTCCCGAGGTTGGCCGGAACAGTGCGGGGCTCGCCGGAGTTCGACGAAGACGGCGGCCGGAGATGGTGGAGGGGGCGGCGAGGAGGCGGGACGACGAGTGCGGGGCGCGGCGCCGACCGAGGATGCGGACGGTGGCGAGGAGGCGAGCTCCGGCGAGAGACGCAGCCAGGCGAGCTGCGGGCGGCGGCGGTGGAGAGCAGCACTGGCGCGTACGGCGGCGGGGAGTGGACGCGGGCACGGGGCCGACACAGGGAGGCGGCTGGCGTCGATGGGCGGCGTCCGGGCCGGGAGGGCCCCTGCGGGCCGACGCGGGCGGCGGCCCGGGGAAGTGGGCGCGGCTGCCCCGACGAATGAGGAGACGACATGTGGCGGTGGAGAGGGAGCGGGCACGTCCGTCAGTGGAGGGGAAAATGTCCGGCGGCGCGAGGGGAATTTCTAGGGTTTGGACTGCGAGATTTTCGGAGGGGGCATATATTTATAGGTAGAGGGAGCTAGGAGACTCCAAATGGAGTGCGGTTTTCGGCCGCGCGATCGTGATCGAATGACCGAGAGGATGGAGGGAGTTTAGGTGGGTTTTGGGCCACTTTGGAAGGGTGTTGGGCTGCAACACACATGAGGCCTTTACGGTTCCTTGGTTAACCGTTGGAGTATCAAACGAAGTCCAAATGGCACGAAACTTGAGAGGCGGTCTACCAGTAGTGAACCAAGGCCGATTGGAAAGTCCCGGTCCAATCTGAGAACGTTTAACACTCACACACGAAAAGAGGCAAAAGGGGACGCCGGAGGACATAGGAGTGCCGGAATGCAAAACGGACAACGGGGAAAATGCTCAGATGCATGAGACGAACACGTATGCAAATGCGATGCACATGATGACATGATATGAGATGCATGACATGGACCAAAAGCAACACGAAGACAAAACCCAACCACGAGGGAATAACATAACTTAGTGCCGAAAATGGCAAGAGTTGGAATACAAATAAGGCAAGTTACATACGGGGTGTTACAGCACTCCACCACTACAAAAGCATCTCGTCCCGAGATCTAGGACTGGAAAACTCCGGATATTCGGAACGGAGGTGGTCCTCGCGTTCCCAGGTGGCTTCACGGTCGGAATGATGTGACCACTTCACTTTCAGGAATTTAATAGACTTGTTGCGAGTCTTGCGCTCAGTTTCTTCAAGAATAGCAACGGGATGCTCATGATAAGACATGTCTTCTTGGAGATCAATCTCTTCGAAGTTGATGGTGCGGTCAGGAGTCTTGAAACACTTGCGAAGCTGAGACATGTGAAACACGTCATGCACGTTTGCAAAGTTGGATGGAAGCTCAAGTTTATAGGCGAGATCGCCTCTTTTGCCAATGATCTTGAAAGGACCCACATATCTAGGGGCAAGCTTCCCTTTGATACCGAAGCGA
This sequence comes from Triticum aestivum, assembly GCF_018294505.1. Lineage (NCBI taxonomy): Eukaryota > Viridiplantae > Streptophyta > Magnoliopsida > Poales > Poaceae > Triticum > Triticum aestivum. Next base: position 419,508,788 of record NC_057803.1, on the reverse strand, counting down.
CGAGTACCTTTCATTGGAGAGACGCGGAGGTAGACATGGTCTTCGACCTCGAAAGCCAAGTCACGATGCTTGCTATCATAGTAACTCTTTTGGCGCGATTGCGTGGCTTTGAGATTTTCACGAATGACTTTGCACATTTCTTCAGCCTCTGTGATCAAGTCATTGCCAAGAAGTTGGTGTTCACCAGTCTCTGACCAATTAAGAGGAGTACGACACTTTCTGCCATAAAGAATCTCGAATGGGGCCTTGCCCGAACTCGCTTGGAAGCTGTTGTTGTAGGAGAACTCGGCATATGGAAGACAATCTTCCCACTTCATATCGAAAGAAATGAGACATGCCCGGAGCATATCTTCAAGAATTTGATTGACTCGCTCGACTTGGCCACTAGTTTGAGGATGAAAGGCTGTGCTGAAGCGAATGTTGGTGCCCATGGCCTTCTAAAAGGAGTCCCAAAACTTAGAGGTAAAGATGCTTCCACGATCTGAAGATATCAACTGCGGAATGCCGTGCAGAGAGACAATCCTGGAGGTATATAGCTCTGCCAACTGAGCTGCTGTGATAGATTCTTTGATAGGAAGAAAATGAGCGACTTTAGTGAGCTTGTCGATGACAACAAAGATAGCATCATTGCCATTCTTGGACTTGGGAAATCCAGTCACGAAGTCCATCTCAATATGGTCAAACTTCCATTCTGGAATGGCAAGAGGTTGGAGGAGACCAGCTAGTTGTTGGTGTTCTACTTTCACTCTTCTGCAGACATCACATTCATTCACGAACTAAGCAATCTCGAGGTTCATTCGAGTCCACCAATACGACTGCTTGAGGTCATGGTACATCTTTATACTTCCAGGATGAATAGAAATGAGTGAATTGTGAGCCTCGTTCATAATGACTTTATGAAGGTCACCCTTAGGAACAACAATGCGATCCTCGAAGAATATAGTATCTTGGTTATCAATGCGATAACACTTGTACTCGGGTTGGCCCTTGGCAATCCCAATCTTCACCTTCTTCACCATAGCATCAAGAAGTTGAGCCTCACGAATCTGATCTTCCAAAGTAGGAGAGACTTGGAGGTTGGCAAGGAATCCTTGAGGAACAACTTGGAGATTAAGTGTGCGGAAAGCTTCACAAAGCTCCGGTTGGAAGGGCTTAAGAATCAAACTGTTATAGTAAGCCTTCCTGCTCAAAGCGTCAGCAATGACATTGGCCTTTCCTGGAGTATATTCCATACTCGGATTATACTCTTGAATCATTTCGGCCCAATGAGTCTGCCTGAGGTTGAGGTTGGGTGAGTGAAGATGTACTTGAGACTCTTATGATTAGTGAAGATGTCCACTTTTCTTCCCAACAAGAGATGTCTCCATGTTAAAAGAGCATGGACAACTGCCGCCAACTCGAGGTCATGAGTGGGGTAGTTCTTTTCGTTGGGCTTCAACTGGCGAGAGGTATAGGCGACAACTTTCTTCTCTTGCATCAACACAGCACCGAGACCTTGCAGGGAAGCATCACAGAAAACATCGAATGGTTTGGATTCATCAGGAGGAGTCAGAACTGGAGCTGTGACTAACTTCTCTTTGAGGGTGTTGAAAGCGATGTCACATTCATGCCTCCAGACATACTTCACATGCTTCTGGAGGAGGTTAGAAAGAGGCTTCATGATCTTAGAGAAATTCTCAACGAACCTTCGACAATAGCTTGCGAGCCCAAGGAAGCTGCAGAGCTGCTTCACATTCTGAGGTGGTTCCCAATTCACAATTGCAGACACCTTCTCAGGATTAACAGCTATGCCCTTGGCCGAGATGATATGCCCAAGGTAGAGAACCACATCGAGCCAAAACTCGCACTTTGAAAACTTCGCATAGAACTGATGTTCTATGAGTTTATCCAGCACCAATCTTAAGTGCTTGGCATGATCCTCCTTGTTCTTGGAAAAGACCAAAATGTCATCGAGATAGACCAAGACAAAGTCATTTGTGTAGGGGTTGAAGATGAAGTTCATCATGCGAGAGAATGTTGGAGGAGCGTTGACAAGGCCGAAAGACATGACAGTGTATTCATAGGAACCATAGCTTGTTCTGAACGCTATCTTGGGGATATCTTGTTCACAAATGCGAATCTGATTATAGCCCATATGAAGGTCAAGCTTGGAGAATACTTGAGCACCTTTGAGTTGTTCGAAAAGCTCATTGATGTTGGGAAGTGGGTACTTGTTCTTTATGGTCTTCTTGTTCAATGGACGGTAGTCGACACAAAGTCGGTCTATTCCATCCTTCTTCTTGACAAAAAGAACACCACAACCCCACGGAGAAGAACTTGGTCGGATGAGACCCATACGCTCTTGTATATCGAGTTGTTTCTTCAGCTCCTTCAACTCTTCTGGTCCAAGCTTGTAAGGACATTTGCAAACAGGTTCTGTGCCAGGCTCAAGATCAATGACGAATTCAACTGGCCGGTGAGGAGGCATTCCGGGAAGCTCTTCTGGAAAGACGTCTTGATATTCACAAACGATTGGAATCTGAGAAATGGCATTCAACTCGCCCTTCTCATTGAGAGAAAACAGTTGAATGGTATCATCACGAGCGGCAAAGACGATCACATCCTCAGACGAGTGTGTCAATTGAATCTGCCTGGTAGCACAATCAAGTTGAGCCTTGTGCTTAGAAAGCCAGTCCATTCCAAGAATTAGATCAATATCCGAGTCTCCCAGAACAATTGGAGAAGCCAGAAATTTGTAGTCACCCAACATGATAGAAACATCCGGGACACAGATATTAGCTGACATTTGCTTGCCCGAGGACATAATTGATAAAGTTCTTGGAAAATGTTGATAATCGCACTCATACTTTGATGCAAAAGGTTTAGAAATGAAACAATGCGATGCACCAGTATCAAAAAGAACTTTTGCCGGAATAGAGTTAACTGGAAGGTTACCCATGATGACTTCTGACGAGTCCTCTGCTTGAGCTGCGTTCATCATGTTAACCTTGACATGCTTGGGATTATGCTTGACCACTGCATTGCTAGCAGTTCTCACAGGAGGAGGAGGCGGAAGACGCCTCTGGTTGAAGCATTTGTTTGCATAATGAGCTTTCTGCTGACACTTGTTAAACGTAACCTCCGAGAGCGGACGGTGATACAGAGCACTTGATCTTGGAGCATGAGACGAAGCCTTGTTCTGAAAGCCTGGGTTGGGTGGGTGGGAAGATCGATTGCCACCTTTGCTATTCAGCTGATAAGGTTGACGGAACGGAGGAGGAGGAGGCAACCAATACTTTTGCTGCTTAGCTGCCACTTGAGTTGAAGAAGAAGGAGTTGCATCCCTGACTCTCTTCTTGGAAGCATCGCACTTGAGCTGAGCGGCCTCTTGCTTTAATGCCATGTTGTAGAATTCATCATACTTTTCAGCTCGAAAAGCACGAGAGCTAGTTGCAGATCTTCTCTGAGGCCACCTCTGAATTGATAAATCATGCTCTTCTCGTCAGGGACATCTTGCTTGGCAAAGTGAGCGATCTTCTGAAACATGATGTTGTATTGGTAAACAGACAAGCTGCCTTGCTTCAGATTGCAGAACTCCTCACGCTTTCTCTCAACAACACTCTAAGGAATGTGGTGAGCTCTGAAGTCTTGGCGGAAATCATCCTAGGCAATCACACGACCTCCTCTGGAATCTTTGCATTGCTGATACCACTCAGCAGCTTGGTCTTTGAGTTGGAACGAAGCAAACTTGACAAAGTCCTCAGGCCTGACGTTGCTGCACTCAAAATGTTTGCAGATATCCACGAGCCAATCATCAGCGTCTGTGGCCTCGTCAAAGTTACTGAAGGTCTTTGGCTGGTTTGCGAGGAACTGGTTGAGGGTAGAAAACTGAGTTTGATTGTTGCCATTGCCTTGATTTCCTTGGTTGCGTGCTTGCAAGAGTTGCATAATCAGCTGTGTGTTGGCATTGGTAGCGGCCATCATACCTTGCCACGCCTCCGGAGGTGGAGGTGGTGGCGGTGGTTCTGGATTCTGACGCGTTGGAGGAGCCATCCCGAAGAGGGTGACATCCGTTAGCATCTTGAAAGACATATATTCAAGATGAATCAAATGGATCAAAATTGTAACATGTAGCCTTAACATTCGAACAAAAATGAACGAATGAATTCCAAATTAAATGATCACACTTCCATAAATTGAGAAGCCACTTAGATAGAGTTAGATGAATAAAACAACAAGGTACGGACATGAACAAATACTTGGTAAGGATTACCCAATCACAAACCAAATATCTGCGGAAGAAATACTAGAGCTATATGAATTCCCACCTATGAAACTCCCGAAATTTTCCGGTTATGCAATCAGGTGTAGGGGATACAGGGGAAGCATAATATCTCACCCAAAACTAGCAAATCCTACATCCAGATGTATCCATCCTTCAACACATAACCAAGAAACCTTCGGAAATCATTTACCTCAACCTTCGGAAAGCATCTGTTATACGAGTTATCGCAATACTCCCGAACTCCCGCCCCAGTACTGGGTGCCATCGAGGTTATCTCACCAACAACTGCATAAAAGAGATTTTCGATGTCGGACACCTTGGAGCTCAACTCCCCGGGACACTGCCACAACCCCTAAATGTCAGGAGGCACCAACAACAATATTCTTGTCACAAAACCATCGGAATGATTCCAAGATACCCGCGTGATCCTAAATTTTTTAGTGAAATTTGAGAAGAGAGGAGTCAAAATTCTACGTCAGGATGCCTCACCAGAGCGACGAAGGGACTGAGGAGTAAAAAGAATCCTACTCTCCGATATATATAATCCTAAAAGACTCAAAAACATTTTTCTAGACTCAACAACGCCAGCGATTCGATCAAGCACGGGGCTCCTAAGTCGTGGATGGCTCTGATTAGCAACTTGTAACACCCACGATGCGGCTATATCTCCCACGTGTCGGAGCACGACTTAGAGGCATAACCTCATTGTAGGCATGTCGCAAGAGGGGTAATCTTTACACATCCCATGTACTGAATAAGAAATAGGTACAGAGTTTGCTTACAACCGCCACTTCACACAATACATAAATATAACATTACATCATCCAGATACAATCAAGGTCCGACTATGGAACCAACCCCAAATGCATAAGATCCCCGATCACTCCAACTGGGCTCCACTACTAATCGTCTGGGAAGGAAACGTAGTAACGTCCCGAGTCCTCATCGAACTCCCACTTGAGTTCAGTCGCATCTCCTAGAATGGTATCATCGGCACTTGCATATGGTTTTGGAAGTAATCTGTGAGTCACGAGGACTCAGCAATCTCACACCCTCGCGACCAAGACTATTTAAGCTCATGGGTAGGGGAAAAGGTATGAGGTGGAGCTGCAGCAAGCACTAGCATATATGGTGGCTAACTTACGCAAAAGAGAGCGAGAAGAGAAGGCAAGGCACGTTCGAGAAACTATGGTCAAGAAGTGATCCTAGAACTACTTACGTTCAAGCATAACACGAGACCGTGTTCTCTTCCCGGACTCCGCCGAAAAGAGACCATCACGGCTACACACGCGGTTGATCCATTTTAATTAAGTTAAGTTTCAAGTTCTCTACAATCAGACATTAACAAATTCCCATCTGCCCATAACCGTGGGCACGGCTTTCGAAAGTTCAAAACCCTGCAGGGGTGTCCCAACTTAGCCCATCACAAGATCTCATGGTCAATGAAGGATATTCCTTCTCCCAGGACGACCCGGTCAGACTCAGAATCCCGGTTACAAGACATCTCGACAATGGTAAAACAAGACCAGCAAAGCCGCCCGAATGTGCCGACAAATCCTAATAGGAGCTGCACATATCTCGTTCTCAGGGCACACCGGATGAGCGCTCCATACATATAAAGCCAAACCTCGAGTTTCCCCGAGGGGGCGTTGCAAAGGAGCACTGGCCCGGGGGTTTAAAATAAAGATGACCCTTGAGTCCA